>NW_017673242.1:39864-45672 GCF_001879085.1 Nicotiana attenuata
AGTTTAAAGTAAAGTTTAAAGTTTTTTACGTTTTTTTTTTTTTTTTTTTTTTTTTTTTTTTTTTTTTTTTTTTTTTTTTTTTTGCGGTAGGTGGTAAAGCAAGCAAAGGCCTTTGTGGTAGGTGGTACATAAATTTAACAAAATAAATCAAAAGTACAATAATTGCTACTTCACGTGATATATAACTGAAATAGTTCGACAAGAAGGACAATAATTGCTGTTCCATGTAGTAGTGTAATTATCGAGACGGATTTAGAATTTAAAGTTTATGGATTTCTATAATAACTTTAAATAAATATACAATAAATATTTGGATTCACAATCAAATATTTATAAATATTTAGTAGAAGTTTTAATACATATACAGGGTATGTGCAAAAGCTACTGGGTTCATGGGAACCCACCTATAATAACCTGGATCCACCCCTGGTAATTATTGTATATTAATAAAATAATAGAAATAGATTCAAATATTCACGTGTGGTAAAACTAAAATTGACTTCTTGACAAATGAGTAACGAAACGGAAAAGGCCTAAAAATGCCACTCAACTTTCAGAAATGGCCTATCCATGCCATCCGTTAAAAAAAATGCTCATTTCATGCCACTGCCGTTACACATTTGGCCCATCCACATTTTTTTAACGGATGGCATGGATAGATCATTTCTGAAAGTTGGGACCAGAAGTAGGAAAATAGAAGAGAGTTTCACATTTCACATCTCCGAAAACTATGAAAGGTTAGCTAGTGAAAGCAATGTGTTGACGTGGGGCATTTTTTTGGTTAATGTTCTAATATTCAGACGGACGAATGTTGTTAAGAGAATCAGAACAGATCAACTGAAAATGAAAGAGTGAACATTGTCGAGTCTAGAGCTCGGCAAGCTCTAAAGGTAAGTTCAAGCCGGAAATATTGAGTTAAGGGTCATGAGATGAAAATCTTTTGTATGTAAGTGCTTTATCCTCCTTAATAAATTTATTTAACGCGAATTAAATTATGTGATTGAACGAGTTCGAATATGGAATGATTAAAAAAAAAAAGATCGTGTCTTGGACAAATTACATGTGGATGAATCTTTTTTTGATGGGTAAGATTCGAGTTATGTGAAAATAAAGATATTACTAATTTTTAAAATAAAACGTAAAAGGAATTTTAAAATATAAATTTCTGACGTATTTTAGGGGTGTGCATTCGAATCGGTTTATCGATAAATCGAATCGATTATTTGTTATCGAAATCGAAATCGAAAAAATCGAAACCTTATTGAAACGATAACGATAAACATATGTACAAATCGATAATCGATAAGTAATTATCGATAAGGGTCAAAATCGAATCGATAAATCGAATGCTCACCCCTAGACTGTAGACACTTGTTAAATGAGCAATTACCTATTTGTGTAGATTAATATAACATACAGAATGTATATATATTCCGCTACTATTTTGAAAGCGGCTATACAATATTATTTTCCCTAATCTATACCCTTTCCTTTACCCTAAGTCCCTTACCCTATTATTTCCTCTACCACATTTAAGGAATGATCATATTTAAAGATCAAGGGAATGAAGTTCAAATTAATGAAAAACAGAATTAGCCGTGATGATGTGTTTTGTTTTGTTTTATTTTTTTTTATACCGTTGGAGTGTTGGTGGCATACATTTGATCCCTTACTTTAGTTTTGTTGCATGTGCTTGTTGACACAATGTTTATATTATAAATGGTGTTCGTCTTATTTTAGCTTCTTTTTGTCCATATTAGTTAGGCGCGTTTATAGCGATATACTTTCCGTGGAATCCCGCAAATTTTTTTATTGGTGTAATCGATAACCGAATCGATAAGCCCCCAAAATCGATAAATCGAAATCGAAAAAATCGAAACCTTATTGAAACGATAACGATAAGCGTATGTACAAATCGATAATCGATAAGTAATTATTGATAAGGGTCAAAATCGAATCGATAAATCGAATGCACACCCCTAGCGTATTTTGGTATGATTTATAACTTTTGGTAATGATGTTGTCCTGTAAAGGCGGATGAAGTTAAGAGTTATCAGTTCGTTCAAACTCAATAATTTTAATTCGAACTTTTATATGTGTTTAAACTATTACCGAATAAGTACAAATAATAAAATTTGAACCAGCAAATCAAATGGGTTCTGAATTAGAATCAATTAATTAAATGGGTTCTGGATTGGTCTTCGATTATCATACGTGAGCTGAAACTACTTAAACTCTTCAATTATAAGGTATGTACATTGTCTTTGACTAGATTTGAATCTTAAATATTTTAATATTAGTATGGCTTCCATATTAGTTTATAAAAATAAGAAAATAATTTAAATAATGGTTATTTTTGTTCGAAATTTAAACTTTTTACGAATAGATATTACAAAATATAAATACCAAACGTTTTTTTTTTCCTTTGAAAACGACAAAAAACAGGTAAAAAGTGAGTTTGAATGGAGAAAGAAGTACTCCTAACTTTTTGCTCATGTCAGTGTCTTGTCTTGTTATTGACCCAATAAAGTTAAGAGATTCACATGACTTAATCAAACAAATAGGCAATAATGCCAAATCGAATTATAACAAATAAAGTGAAAGAGAATATAAATTATTGCTCATAATAAGTAAAATAAGTTACTGAAAATAAGATATACTACTAGTATTTAGTGTGCGTTTGGACATAAGAATTATAAAATTTCGAAAAAAAGTAAAATTAATTTTAAGTGAAAATGGTATTTAAAAATTATAGTTGTGTTTGGACATGAATATAATTTTGGGCTGTTTTTGAATTTTTGTGAGTGATCTGAAGTGAAAATTTTGAAAAATAATTTTTTGGAGTTTTTTAAATTTTCAAAAAATTCTGAAATTCACTTCAAGTGAAATCAAAAATTTTATGACCAAACACTTATTTTAAAAAAATAGTGAAAAAATTTTAGAAAAAAAAGAGAATCTTTTTTATGGCCAAACGGGCCCTTATTATAATGAATTAAATTATATTACTAGAAAAAAATAAAAAATCTTTACACCATCTGTATATTTAAGTTCAATCCAATTAATTAGAGGCGCTAAGTGAAAGAAAATGCAAACTATTAGAATGAAATATACTCGTACTTATCTTTATATGAAATGTGATTAGTTGGTATCCTTGTTATGTTCCACTAGTATACATACCCGCGCGTTGCGCGGTTTATATGAAATATAACATTTCAAAAAGAATATTATATGAAAAAGTTGGTAGACACAAAGGAGCATTACAATGCTATTATTTTTATGAATATATAAATGCACTGGATATTCATATATTTAAGTCATGAGGAAATAGACTTATCTATTAGAAAACATAAGGTGAGGAAAGGACGTAGTTTAAATATGACACATAGGAAAAATTAGTTGTGATTGAAAAACATTTATGTTAAAATAACCACATTGTAGTTGCTACATATCATATTTACTGCTTGCAAAATGCTTGGTCCTTAGTCATTCATCATTATTTTTTTGAAGTTCTAGCAGTTGTTGTGAGTTTAGCTAAACTTTTAGTCAAATAATGATTTGACAAACAATACAGGAACGACTAGAGCTAGTATAATTCACCACAAGAAGTTAGCACATTCTGATCATCAAACGCTTATTTGCATTGAAGTTTACAGTAGAACTGTTGGGAAAGCCAAAAAATTCCAAAATGTTCAATTTTTTTAGGTGATAATGTCTTCATTGGCAAAGCTGAAATGCAAGGCAAAAGGGTAGAAACATTGAACAAATGCGTTCATACATCGACTTTTAAAACTTTGGACAATATGATTTTTGCATCCTATACATTATAGAACCAGTAAAACGACAGTTAAAGAACCTCATACCAGCAATAGTTATATTGCTTCTTGTTCCGAAGGAAACTTGAGGCTTTGGAATGAGGTTGGAGGCAATCCTTGAGAACTGATAGTATAAAATAAGATAAATTAGTAATGAACTTAACTTTAAAGAAGGATAGCGCCAACCAATAAGTATTGTCATAATATTTTCAAAACTAACCTAAAATAACTATATAAAATATTTAATGTCCACATTGTTTCAATGAAATATTTATGTTAAGGTCAGCACAATAACAATAATCATTCAAAATGCGAAAATCTTACTTCGTAAGGTGTAAGCTTTAGAACTTAAGTAAAAAATCAACAATAGTAAAATAGTTCAATTGAAGTGAATCAAAATTACTCATTTCGTATGAACCTCATAAATTGTGACTGTTACGATGATTTATTTTATACCTTCGAAATAAAAAAATGTTGATATTCACAAAATACTTGAATCACGGGGTTGATCTTCACTTTGCGGCTAGCAAATGCAAATATCTTATCACGAGTCGATTTCAACAGAACAACCTTCATGTTGGTAGCCTTGCGTGAGATAATTTCGAGAACGCCAAATGCCTCCTTTATTGACCTTTCTGAAAGGTGAAGCGAAGTCAAAGGATTTGTTATTAGCTGAAAAGCAGGAATCACCGGAGAATTGATTTTCATTTGAAGAAATTTGGCATTTGAATCATTTCTATCATCCGTAATCACAAGATATAGAAGTTCTTGATGTTTGAAGTGCACCATGGTAGCTTGAAATCAAAATTAAGATGTAACTCTCCAGAACTACGAGCAAAAAAAAAATGGGAGTGTTAAAAAAATAATACTACGTTGCCAAAAACAAACGATGTAGCTGCAAATATAAATTTCTTGTCACAACGCACAAAGTTGTGAAAAGCATATTGAAATAAATTCAAAGTTGAGGTAAAAATAATATCTATATAAATATACAAAGAATCTGGACCTGTTTTTTTTGTATATATTGTAGTTTCATAGGTCCTCTTTTGAACGGTTCAAGCGGATCGTGGTTTTAACATTCCTGCAGAGAAATATAAATTATTTAGTTCGGGCGCGCAAAGCTGTGAAGAATAGAATGATAGAAATTTAGAATGGTGTTCAAAGAATATCTCTATTAATATACAAATAATATGTACCTGATGCTTGAAATATCATATTTCAAAATTCCTCTTTCCAACGACACAAACGGATCGTGGTTTCAATGTGTCTGCGGAGATTATGATTATTTTACTTAGGACTCAAAGCTGTAGAAAGCACAATAGCAGATATTCAGAATTGAATAAAAATGCCTATATGTATAAATGTATTACTAATCTGGACCTGACTTCTGAACTTATTATAGTCGCAAAAGTTATTATTCCAACGGCACAAATGGATCGACTTTATGACGCGTCTGCAAAATAATATAAATTTTTTCATGAAAACGCGTAAAGCTGTAAAAAGTAGAATGAGCTGCAGCTATTGTAGATTGCAAAATGGGAAACCACCCCAACTCCTGCTCCACCAATACATTTAGAAATAATAGGAAAGGGAGAAAGGGGTTATGGGAGGGGAGGTAAGAAAATTAGAATTCAACCCAGCTGCTTGAGTCACCATTACCTAACATTCCCCAAATGATTTCCTCACTATTTCCTACAACACAAAGTGAACATGATACATAGTTTCAAGGGTTAGTTGCATATAAAGTTAGCATCGATAAGAAGCATTAAGTACTTGTCCAAATATAATTTTTGAAAAATTACTTACACCATCAACAGAGGCTTCAGGTGGTCCTTTAAATTAATTTAAAGCCCCTTCAAATAGCCGTCTATAACCTTGCCAGGGGCTATCAAGTGAGGCTGGTAACCATCTGCCTCTGACTTAGATAACTGCGAAAAGACAATAATACGGGACAATAGGAATGCTTTATTATATGGTCGTCGCCATTTTGTGGGGG
>NW_017673242.1:45692-118169 GCF_001879085.1 Nicotiana attenuata
GGGGAATGTTACTGATCAAAACAATGTTCCTGTCACGATCCAAAATCCACTAAGGGTCGTGATGGCGCCGGACTCCACTGTCAGGCAAGCCGACAACAAATAACTAGTAACTTCTTGTTTCAAATATTTCTGAAATCACTTCTTTTATGCGTTTAAACAATACGTGATAAATTCCACTGAATAAATGATGAACATTTAACAATTTTAAATTTCTGAATAAACCCATAGACATCCCCAGAACCCGGTGTCACAAGTGCATGAGCTATTTCTAAGAAACAATACAATACAACATCCGTCCGGAATACAAATGGACAGAAAGTAAATACAATATACTGGAAGGGACTATACTAGCTGCGGGCCGCCTCGAGGAAATACAGCTCACCCAGAACCAGTATCATCCATGCTGCTACGCCCAGTAGTACATGTGCCTGTGCAACAAAAATGCACAGAAGTCTAGTATGAGTACAAAAACAACGTGTACTCAGTAAGTATCCCGCCTAATCTCGAAGAGGTAGAGACGAGATGGCAACTTTGACACTTACTAAAGGTCCAGTAATAGTAATATTAACGCAATGACTCACGAATTTATTAAGAACAATCGTAGATTCAAGTAAATTACTAAACAGGTAAAAGTTCCTCTTTATTAAAAGTCTCTGGATTCATAATCCATTAATTAACAATTATCTCAAGTCGGGAGAGCAGATATTAGTATCAACAAATATCAAAGCAAGCAATACAAGCATGCGCAACTCATGCCGAGGTCGTACGGCCCGATCCAACAATATATAAAATTGCACTGCCGAGGGTCGAGCGGCCCGAACCATAGATGCATCTATTACCCCGCTCGCGAATCATACATGCGACGCGGTCAAATTTAAATAAACAATCACCCTGCTCGTGTACCATACATGTGACGCAGGTACACATAGAAACATATGCTCAACAGTAAATTAAGAATTTAGGGGGAATATTCATCCCATTAGAAGCCATTTCTCTTTTAGTGATTTAAGGAATAAAGTTTAATTCTCTTAGAAATTTATTTACCAATTCGATAGGATTTCAGCAATTCATACTGTAAATAACAGTACAAGTATTCCAAGTACAGCATGTTTTTGGGTCCTAGACTACCCGGACAATAACATAATAGTAGCTACGCACGGACTCTCGTCACCTCGTGCGTACGTAGCCCCCACAAATAGGAGCACATAACCAATTATTTCACCTATGGGGACAATTCCCTCTCACAAGGTTAGAAAGGAGACTCACCTCCGAAGATCCATAACCGGCATTCCACGCCTTTCCGGAGACTTGAATCGATGCTAAATACTCCCAAAACTAGCCAATGATTATGCAAATGCATTAATATACGATAAACTACTCATATTAATCCAATTTATAACAATTCCTAACCCCGCTCGAAAGGTTGACAAAAACGCCCTCGGGCCCACGTGCCCGGATTCCGAAAACTTTTGAAGATTAAGCTTACCCATGACTCCATGAACTCAAATATATGATTTTCTCTTAGTTCCATACCCAAAATCGTGGTCAAATTCCAAGAATATCAATTTTCTAGGTTTTCCCTCAAACCCCAAGTTTTCTACAAATTTCCATGTCCAAATCCGTATATAATCATGTATTTAACTCAAAACTAACATAATTACCTACCTCATGCTTGGTGGTGAAAATGGCACCTCAAAGTTGCTCCAAATTGGCTCCAATGGAAGAAAATGGGGTTGAAATGAACCCAACCCCCGATTTAAAAGAACCTCACTGCCTCCAACATTTCCGCATCTGCGGTCAGGGGACCGCATCTGCGAGAAATGGGCCGCATCTGTGAAAATGGGCCAAAGAGCTGGGACCGCATCTGCGGTCTCCAGGCCGCATCTACGGAGCCACTTCTGCGGCTTGGGAGCCGCATTTGCGGTTCCTGGCCTGGCCTGCCCTGGGCCACTTCTGCGATGGGAGGACCGCATCTGCGGTCTCGCACCTGCGGTCCACCAACCGCAGGTGCGGTTATGATAGAAGCAGTAGCTTCAGCACTTCTCAAAATTTCATTTTCGATCCGTTAACCATCCGGAATCCACCCGAGGCCCCCGGGACCCCATCCAATCATACCAACCAGTCCCAAAACACATTACGGACTTGCTCGAGGCCTTAAATCATATCAAACAACGCTAAAACCACGAATCGACCTCCAATCCAAACTTTATGAACTTTAGAATCTCAAACTTCTACTTTCGATGTTTAAACCTATCAAATCACGTCCAATTGACTTTAAATTTTGTGCACAAGTCATATTCGACATTACGGACCTACTTCAACTTCCGGAATCGGATTCCGACCCCGATATCAAAAAGTCCACCTCCGGTCAAACTTCTCAAAAACCTTCAAATTTCTATCTTTAGCCAAATGACTCCAAAATGCTCCACGGACATCCGAATTCACTTCCGACCGCGCTCCCAACTCTAGAATCACCATACAGAGCTACTCCCAGATTCGGATTCCCAAACAGACGTCGGTAACACTAAAATGCACTGCAACCCAAACCTATGAAATTTCTTCCAAAATGCTAACCTCCAAAATAGGCGCCAAAACGCTCCCGGGTCATCCAAAACCCGATCCGGGCATACGCCCAAGTCCGAAATACTCATACGAACCTGCTGGAACCTTCGAATCCCGATTCCGATGTCGTTTACTCAAAAATCCAATCCTAGTCGATTCTTTCAACTTAAAGCTTCCGAAATGAAATCCCTCTTCCGATCAACCCCGAACTTCCCGAAATTCAATCCGACCATGCGTACAAGTCGTAATACCTGAGTTGAAGCTGCTCATGGCCTCGGATTGCTGAACGACGCGCTAGGGCTCAAAACGAACGGCCGGGTCGTTACATCCTCTCCCACTTAAACATACGTTCGTCCTCGAACGTGCTAGGGACTATGCTGGGGTTATCTGAAATCACCGCTTAATACCTCCTGCACCTACCCGTGCTACCACAACTCAGTTGGGCACATCAGCTCGATCAAATCTAAAGATAACCTCTTTCATTTAGGCAAATAAGCCTTGGAGCCCAGTTTCAACATCCAAAATTCTCTGCCAGGCCTGTTCCAACATACGCTCACCGTATCAATAACTACACGCAACACCCAAAACACAACTGCATACCTTAGCTAAATTCACACCTTGCACCACTTTACTCACAGGACCACAATAGCATCCTCTGACCGAATAAATCGAAATTCCACGAATCTGATGCTCCCATTGCATCTCATGACCTACATAGGTCTTGCTCTGACTCTTACAACACTGCCAAGACGGAAAAAGGTGTGTAGAAATTCATAACCAACTATCGAACCAACAATTCATCAGGCCTATACTCCTGACAAGAACCATCACCTCATTCTGAACCAAATAATGGTATTTGCTCCTTAATATACTTCACATATTCAGATTGCACTGATCCTAAGTCCAATGATCTCGTCTCACCCAGTACGAACTGCTCAAGCAATAGCTACCCCCGGACATGGTCAAAAGTCTCAATGATACCACAACGTGCCAATAGGCTACCAATTCGAACACGATACAATAGGAAAACAACTCTGAAAAGGAAATCCAATTACCCCGCTCGTGAATCATACATGCGACGCGGTCAACATGTTTGAACAGACACCCCGCTCGCGAATCATGCATGCGACGCGAGCACACAGCTAATATAAGTTCCTCTCAGGAAAAGAGGAAACAACACACATAAAAACAGATACGGGGAACTGTACTCAACATCACATTGTTGCGGTGTGCAACCCGATCCAGATATCATACCCATGGCGGCGTGCCACCCGATCCACACATAGATTTCACATAAGGAAATATATATCGAGCTAAATTGCTCATTACAAACAAATGCCGAATATCGATCACAAGCACGCTAAGTGCATAATACCATCCCTGGGGAGACATATAGTGCCATAGGCTACAAAACTCAAGCACAACTGAGGTGCGACATACGATCCGAATCTCGAGAGCCCTCCTCCTCACATAACATCATCTCTATGCGGAACCTCAACACACAAGCAATTTCCCAAGCCGTCTCACAACTCACAGGGTGCAATGTATCATTACATGAAATATATGACGACGATATAGCACCCTGACTACTCCTCCCTAAGGAGCGCATTACTGAAATGAACACATCTAGCTTGATATAGAGCTCCATATTCACATTTGAATCCATCCACATACCTCTAGCTGATCCTGATCGCACCGAACTAGACTAATAACCTTTCAAAGGTCCATAATAGCTCCCCTTTTCTCTCATAACACATAAGAACAACCATCATAACTGGAGTAATCATCCACAGTCCACAACCCAATAAATCGAGTGCCCTCCCGGCATAAATTCTCAAATTAACGATACCACCACCATCTCCCTACTTTTCTTCATTCTCCAATCAATCAGTGACTACATGCCACACTTGTACAATATTCCCGTGGAACACGCCCCCACGACCTTTCATAACAGATAACAAGTCTGTATATCCATACCACCGGCCGCACTAACGCTGAAAAGCGATCAAGAATCCATAACTAGGATGCAAAGCCTCTTTCGCAAACGTCGATCTCAGGTGACGCTGAAGACAATACCAACTTACTTTAAACATCGAAACTACTTCCCTGCTCATCCGAGCTCGTGACATTCTCGTCAACACCGATCTGTAACCTTGATCCTCACTTCAAATTCCATACCACTCACTGCGCCCAACACGCCGAAATACGGTCGGACACGATTTTTATCATAACTTCGGAACCACTAATAATTTAACACTTCATCATATTAAAACTTTTCACTTAACTCACTTCAGGAGAACCACTGCGACACACAGGTGAATTCTCATAACCGTAGAATACGCCAAATCTCTAAGTAGTGGTCTTAAGCCACCATAGCCCTTCCGGGACTCTCCTACACATGACAGGCCATAACAGTAAAATACTTCTGAATAACATCAATTACGGCGGCCGACAAGCCTCACATGTACCGCCACAAATCACTTGCATGACTTGATCGCGCTGAAGGGACCGATCACTGCCACCAATATGCCAATTCAACTATGGCTAATCAATCTATCCTCGATCGCCTTAGAAATAATAATAACTCCATTCAACACATAGCATACTCCATCCGCACTCATCTCGAGTGACCTTGACTCACGAGACCATACTGTCTCAAATCCCACGAACCATTTCATACCTCCCAATTGCTACCCTGCCGGTCAAAACATCATCGGGCCTCTGGGCACCTCCTCATAAGCTGCTACAAGGCTTGATTCTTAACTGTATCTATAGGCTCGAGGCCATTAGGCACCACACTTTACCCCTTTAAATTCACTAGGATCGTTGTTGAGAGCCACCCGCTCTGACTTGGCCCCGAATATAATCAACTCCATAAATCTTCTAGCACATGAATATCCT
Source organism: Nicotiana attenuata (assembly GCF_001879085.1). Lineage (NCBI taxonomy): Eukaryota > Viridiplantae > Streptophyta > Magnoliopsida > Solanales > Solanaceae > Nicotiana > Nicotiana attenuata. The sequence continues at coordinate 51,156 of NW_017673242.1, forward strand.
CTCGACGAAGCACCCGGCAGAATCACTTCCCTTGAAACCCACATCTATACAAGGCATAAATCCTGAATCCTTCCCCAAGTCCGAACATGGGCCAACGTCTTCCAACACCGCTACACGGGGTGCAATCACCACGACATTAATGACCCATCCTGAGTCCAAGCTCACTCTCTAGCTGCACGAGTCCATTCAACCCTCGTGGACATCAATTAAGTGCGGGGCAACATCCTTCCCATTCAAAGTTAGGTTGCATCCTTCTCCATTTCTAGTAGCTCCTTTCCGTTATATCAGATCTCCTGCTGCGTAATAGCCCACACTTCAAATAAATCCGTAGGCCCAAATCATCAATCACAAAAATTCCCAAATCACCCCAAAGGCGAATTGTAGAAGATCATAACACCGGCGAACTTAGTACGTTCGATTAGGAAAATGACACCTCATCATAGAAGAAAACTCCACCACACTCGCAAATACCAAGTCTCGCTACTCCACCAGCCCACATCTGACCATTCTTAGTCCGATTTCCTCTCCCCTGCCAGGAATAAAATACTGAATTCCTAGATAATGCACTGAGTAACCCTCCTTTCAAGTCATTCACTGCCCCGACACATAGGCAAACGTCCTACCATCTTATCAATACCACGAAACAATCGTTCATAGCATCATGGAAACCTGTGCCTATCCTGAGAGCTCTTAGAAGCACCGCTATTGAGCCGAACCGACGGAATATCCTTTCACAAGGCGGCGATAATAGCCCAGACAACTATGCAGGGAGAAACATCCAGCACCACATCGGTAGTACCATTAAAATTCTTCAATTCTCGATTTATAACAGGCGGTTCGCGTCGCGTAGGATTGAGTAGGAAGGAAACAGGGGCATAAGCCTCCAGGAATCAAACCGCACGATGAGGAATCAAGAAGGGAAGTACTCCTAACAGTCCTGCAGCCTCCCGAAGATAAGTACAGACGTCTCCGTACCAATCCGGGAGACTCTACTAGACTTGCTCATGACTCGTGAGACCCTAGGAACCTAGTGCTCTGATACCATGTTGTCACGACCCAAAATCCACTAAGGGTCGTGATGGCGCCGGACTCCACTGTCAGGCAAGCCAACAACAAATAACTAGTAATTTCTCGTTTTAAATATTTCTGAAATTACTTCTTTTATGCGTTTAAACAATACGTGATGAATTCCACTGAATAAATGATGAACATTTAACAATTTTAAATTTCTGAATAAACCCATAGACATCCCCAGAACCCGGTGTCACAAGTGCATGGGCTATTTCTAAGAAACAATACAATACAACATCCGTCCGGAATACAAATGGACAAAAAGTAAATACAATATACTGGAAGGGACTATACTAGCTGCGGGCCGCCTCGAGGAAATACAGCTCACCTAGTCCCAGTATCATCCATGCTGCTACGCCCAGTAGGCCACTAGTAGTACATGTGCCTGTGCAACAAAAATGCACAGAAGTATAGTATGAGTACAAAAATAACGTGTACTCAGTAAGTATCCCGCCTAATCTCGAAGAAGTAGAGATTGAGATGGCAACTTCGACAGTTACTAAAGGTCCAGTAATAGTAATATTAACGCAATGACTCACGGCTGTATTAAGAACAACCGTAGATTCAAGAAAATCACTAAACAGGTAAAAGTTCCTCTTTATTAAAAGTCTCCGGATTCATAATCCATTAATTAACAATTATCTCAAGTCGGGAGAGCAGATATTAGTTTCAACATATATCAAAGCAAGGAATACAAGCATGCGCAACTCATGTCGAGGTCGTACGACCCGATCCAACAATATTTAAAATATGCACTGCTGAGGGTCGAGCGGCCCGAACCATAGATGCATCTATTACCCCGCTCGCGAATCATACATGCGACGCGATCAAATTTAAATAAATAATCACCTTGCTCGCGTACCATACATGCGATACAGGTACATATAGAAACACATGCTCAACAGCAAATTAAGAATTTTACGGGGAATATTCATCCCATTAGAAGCCATTTCTCTTTTAGTGATTTAAGGAATAAAGTTTAATTCTCTAAGAAATTTATTACCAATTCGATAGGATTTCAGCAATTCATACTGTCAATAACATTACAATTATTCCAAGTACAGCATACTTTTGGGTCCTAGACTACCCGGACAATAACATAATAGTAGCTATGCACGAACTCTTGTCACCTCGTGCGTACGAAGCCCCCAAAAATAGGAGCACATAACCAATTATTTTACCTATGGGGATAATTCCTTCTCAAAAGGTTAGAAAGGAGACTCACCTCGCTCCGAAGATCCATAACCGGCATTCCACGCCCTTCCGGAGACTTGAATCGATGCTAAATACTCCCAAAACTAGCCAATGATTATGCAAATGCCTACTCATATTACCCATGACTCCATGAACTCAAATATATGATTTTCTCTTAGTTCCATACCCAAAATCGTGGTCAAATTCCAAGAATATCAATTTTCTAGGTTTTCCCTCAAACCCCAAGTTTTCTAAGAATTTCTATGTCCAAATCCGTATATAATCATGTATTTAACTCAAAACTAACATGAATTACTTACCTCATGCTTGGTGGTGAAAATGGCACCTCAAAGTTGCTCCAAATCAGCTCCAATGGAAGAAAATGGGGTTGAAATGAACCCAACCCCCGATTTAAAAGAACCTCACTGCCTCCAGCATTTCCGCATCTGCGGTCCCGCATCTCGAGCTAGGATTTTGGCCGGCTTGAGATTAGTAATAGATGTAAATGCTGTGTTAAGGGTTTGAAACCCCGAATTTGCACATCGTAGTGCTATGTGAGGTGACTTGCACGCCGGATAACGGGCGTGGGGTAGAGCACCGTCGGGGATTGTGACTTGGTCCGTCCCGCTTAATAAAATTACTACATAATTGATTGAAGCTTAGTTGATATCCTTATAAAAATGGATTAATTGTCATAATTTGGCCTCGTGCCAACTGATTGAATCCTTCAGGGATTGCTCTTACTGGTTTCTTACCATTTTTACATATAATTGAACTCAGTCCTAGTATTTGATACTGTTTTGCAAACTTAGCCACTTTTTCTCAAACATGGAACTTAAATAATATTTCTAATGAAGTTTGGGCTGAATATTTCTATATTATTGTGCCCGAGGGGCATATATGATTCTGGACTAAGTATGGGATCGGGTTGCGCGCCGCAGCAGTATTATATTGATATTGATATGAGGCTTAGGGCCTAATGGATGCCACGAGATGGCTTGATATTGCGCTTGGGCCGTATGGGGCCCCTCCCGGAGTCTGCACACCCCCAGTGAGCGTCGTCGACGATAAATAAATGGAGCGGGCTGCACGCCGCAGCGGGTACTAGAGAGTACCGTACTATTTGTTGCATGTCTTAATTGATTGTCATTCATTTACTTATCTGTTGCAGCATCATTGTTTTCATTGGTTTATTGAGTTGATATTATCTGGATTAAACTGCTGTAATTATAGCTTACATTGTGCCTATCCAGGATTTCTTACTCTCAACCCTTATTTATGTTTATTACTCTCTGGGTTGGAAGTACTCACATTACTCCCTGCACCTTGTGTGCAGATCTATGTGCACCCACTGAGGCTGAGTGAGGATATATCTGTCGAGCATCATATCTGGGAGCATCAAGGTAGCTGTATGACGTCCGCAGTCCTGATCTTCCCATCTAACCTATTTTCTTTATTTCCGTATTTCTTTAGAGCAATATGTAGTAGGTTGACACCCGTGTATTAGAGGCTCAGACTTGTGACACTGAATTCTTCGGGCTGTGTAGTAGTATTTCTACTTGGGTTTTCCGCATGTTTTAATTATATTTCAGAGTTTTAGTATTATGACTTAGTAATTATTTGTGTTAATTGAATCATGAACTGTATAAAAAGGGTTAAGGTTGTTGAATTTCGGGCTTTCCTAGTAGTGTGTTGGGCGCCATCACGACCGGGGTTGGGGTCGTGACAGCCTTAGAGTGACAAGTGTCATATTGGGATGATTCCATAATAGTAGCTACGCACGGACTCTTGTCACCTCGTGCGTACGTAGCCCCCAAAAATTGGAGCACATAACCAATTATTTTACCTATGGGGATAATTCCCTCTCACAAGGTTAGAAAGGAGACTCACCTTGCTCCAAAGATCCATAACCGGCATTCCACGCCCTTCCGGAGACTTGAATCGATGCTAAATACTCCCAAAACTAGCCAATGATTATGCAAATGCATTAATATACGATAAACTACTCATATTAATCCAATTTATAACAATTCCTAACCCCGATCGAAAGGTTGACAAAAATGCCCTCGGGCCCACGTGCCCGGATTCCGAATTTTTTTGAAGATTTAGCTTACCCATGACTCCATGAACTTAAATATATGATTTTCTCTTAGTTCCATACCCAAAATTATGGTCAAATTCCAATAATATCAATTTTCTAGGTTTTCCCTTAAACCCCAAGTTTTCTACAAATTTTCATGTCCAAATCCGTATATAATCATGTATTTAACTCAAAACTAACATGAATTACTTACCTCATGCTTGGTGGTGAAAATGGCACCTCAAAGTTGCTCCAAATCGGCTCCAATGGAAGAAAATGGGGTTGAAATGAACCCAACCCCCGATTTAAAAGAACCTCACTGCCTCCAGCATTTCCGCATCTGTGGTCTACGAGAAATGGGCCGCATCTGCGAAAATGGGCCAAAGAGCTGGGACCGCATCTGCGGTCTCCAGGCCGCATCTACAGAGCCGCTTCTGTGCCTTGGGAGGCGCATCTGCGGTTCCTGGCCTGGCCTGCCCTGGACCGCTTCTGCGATGGGAGGACCGCATCTGCGGTCTCGCACCTGCGGTCTCGCACCTGCGGTCCACCAACCGCAAGTGCAGTTATGACAGAAGCAGCAGCTTCAGCACTTCTCAAAATTTCATTTTCGATCCGTTAACCATCCGGAATCCACCCGAGGCCCCCGGGACCCCATCCAATCACCAACCAGTCCCAAAACACATTACGGACTTGCTCGAGGCCTCAAATCATATCAAACAACGCTAAAACCACGAATCGACCTCCAATCCAAACTTTATGAACTTTAAAATCTCAAACTTCTACTTTCGATGTTTAAACCTATCAAATCACGTTCGATTGACTTCAAATTTTGCGCACAAGTCATATTCGACATTACGGACCTACTTCAACTTCCGAAATTGGATTCCGACCCCGATATCAAATATCCCACCTCCGGTCAAACTTCTCAAAAACCTTCAAATTTCAATCTTTAGCCAAATGACTCCTAAATGCTCCACGGACATCCGAATTCACTTCCGATCGCGCTCCCAACTCCAGAATTACCATACGGAGCTACTCCCAGATTTGGATTCCCAAACGGACGTCGGTAACACTGAAATGCACTGCAACCCAAATCTATGAAATTTCTTCCAAAATGCTAACCTCCAAAATAGGAGCCAAAACGCTCCCAGGTCGTCCAAAACCCGATCCGGGCATACGCCCAAGTTCTAAATCCTCATACGAACCTACTGGAACCTTCGAATCCCGATTCCGATGTCGTTTACTCAAAAATCCAATCCAAGTCGATTCTTTCAACTTAAAGCTTCCGAAATGAAAATCCTCCTTCCGAATCAACCCCGAACTTCTCAAAATTCAATTCCGACCACGTGTACAAGTCGTAATACCTGATTTGAAGCTGCTCATGGCCTCCAACTGCTGAACGGCGCGCTAGAGCTCAAAACGACCGGCCGGGTCGTTACAGTTCCATTGAATAAGCAGTTGCATTACTGCCACCACCCATCTTGTCATATTGCGAGCAAGATTCGCCTTAGGTACGGAAGGGACAAAACCTGAATTTTAACTTTATGACTGCACATTTTAGCGAGAAACCTATTATATTTATAAAAAAAAGAGATTGAGACTAATTACCTGATTTTGTAAGGTTGCATCCGCAGTTGAGGCAAGGAGTATAGTGCACTGTAGAATCAAGAAAATGAGGATAAACAGTTAAGACAACAAAGTGACAGTTTTTTATTTGAGATACACATAAAAAATAATGTATTTGAACCTCTTGAGGAAGCAGTAGTGTATCGGCAATTTGTGGGCAACCCCTATGAATGCAGTAAAAAGAACAATTAATAGAAATCTAAGTTCGATAAGACAGACTGCTAAGATAAACACATGAAAAATAAATACCAATTGGCTTAGCAAATTCTACAAAAACAGAAGTTCCAAAGACAAATCCTTCTCAATGTAATAGAAGTTTTATTGTAAAGGCAAAAAGTAGAAGCCTCGATTGTTTTTTCAACAGTTTCACTTCCGCAATGAGGTGTTGTGAAAGTATAGTCATAGTCTAGTATCACCTGTTGCAAAGGTTTATTGCAGAAACCCAAAAAAAGGGGGCAAACTGAGGAATAGTGTCATGGAACAAAGGCAGAAAACACAGTCCAGGTCGGTTTTATATGGAGGATGATATGTTAGTTTCTACTACATATATTTGCATAGTTTAACTACTTTGCAGTACCTTGCAGAGACTCGTAAAAAGATCAGACAGAGAACAAAAGAAGCTTCGAGTGATCCCAAAGTGAAGTCATGTAAGAATCAATTGTATGATATGTCCTTCATTTACTTCTGAAAAGAGTAAGCAAGTAAAGATTATGAAAGCATTGACCTTTACCATAAAAAACAAAACAAATACATTTTCTCTGGTCAAGAACCATACTATCAACTTAAATAAATTTAAATATTCTACTTAAGTCGCAAGCCATGTCTAAAGACATAAATTTTATAATTTAATTTCTTTTATTGAAACTTGCTAATATTCAGAGGTCAAAAGCCATCGACATCATTTTGCAGAATGATTTCACCTAACTTTCTCTTTATTAATATGTTTTGGTAATGGAAGTTGTATCAGTATACCCATATATCTACAGCAATGCACAAAGTGATATTAGTTCACTTCTATTTTTTATGCATCATTTGATATTCTCCCCAACAATTGGTCATAAATAATATACTTGCAGAACATCCACAATAAGCCAGAACTGGAAATGCTTACTGAAGGAAAAAGAGAAAAAGAAAATAGAAGAAACATTTAAGCAGCAATTAGGTAAAATTTCCAGCCATTTGATAATACTAATAAAACATGTAACATCAATTCATAAGATGAACTTCTAAATCAGTATTTGGTCGATATATCCCTTTACTGTTGCTAACGGTGAAAGTAATCTAAAATTTATTTTTTCTTTAAGCAATGCACATGACAGGCATGTTAGAGATCAGAGTCACGAACATAAAAAAACTATTAGATATGTTTGGGAACAGAAAAGGAAGGCGGATGACACGGTTGCACCATATAAGGCAGCAGAGAATACCTTTAAAAAAAATATGGCTCAGAATCGAACTCTGTAAAGTGTGCAACCTCTATAGCATTCTCAAATAGAATGTACACTGGAAGTTGGTTCAAACTTCCTACATTAGATATCCAAATGTACCAGTCAATAGAATCGTCAAACTTAACAGGATTAGCACTTTAACACCACAAAACCAATAAATCCAGCTCATATAGCACATGTTATGGTAGAATAAACAATAACACACCAAGAGGAATGCCAATTTTTTCAGCTGCATTAGGGAAGAATCGAATATTAGCTGTCCCAAAAGATAAATTTGCGTTTGAGTATCTGTTCAAAAAATATATAAGAAAGTGCATTTCCAACACAAAAAAAGGCTCTCAAAAAGTTCAAATTTGAGTGAACAAATAACTAAACTTCGTAAAATGCTTCTCTTAAGTTTGTATGATGATTTTGATCATAATGGAGTATAGCACTCACGTTACTGAGAGTTGTGGGAAAAAGGAACTTGTGCATACGCAAGTTGGTATGGAGAAATCACGAAATTCGACCTGCCAAAAGTGACTATCAGTAAAGTATTAAGAGGGAACAAATACAGAGATTGTATCAGACAATTTATTAGGTCAGAGTAACTCAAAATAGTAAAAGAGAATGTTGATGGGATAACAGAGAACCATCTGTAACTTAATCACATTAAAAAACTGAGAAGGTAGAACGAATTAGCAAGTAAAAGAAATAGGGAACCTATTCCAGATTGCAACTTAATTTATACTAAAACTACTTTTCAACAGTAGACTTGAACGAATTAGCAAGGCAAAGACACATAGCAACAAATTCATATTTGCAACTTAAGAAGCAGAGAACAAAAGGAATATTTTCTACTTTTCACAAAATGTTTGAACGAATTTATTTTAATACTACTTTTCAACAGTAGAGTTGAACAAATTAATAAGTCAAAGAAATAGAGCAACAACTCTAGATTTGAAACATAATCACATTAAAAAATAGAGAAGGTAGAACGAATTAGTAAGTAAAAGAAATAGAGCAACTATTCCAGATTGCAACTTAATTTATAATCAAACTACTTTCAACAGTAGGACTTGAAGGAATTAGCAAGTCAAAGACAGATAACAACAAATTCATATTTGCAACTTAAGAAGCAAAGAACAAAAGGAATTAGTTTCTAATTTTCAACAATATATTTGAACGAATTTGTAAGTCAAAGATGCATAAAAATAAGTCAGAGAGAAAAACGAATTAGCAATTTGCAATTTAAGAAGCAGAGAACAAAAGGAATCAGTTTCTACTTTTCAACAATATATTTGAACGAATTTGTAAGTCAAAGATACAGAATAAAACATTCAGATTTGCAAGTGTAGAAAACAGAGAGAAAAGTGAATTAGCAAGGCAATAACATATTTAAAATACCTTTTCATCTTGTAGAACCAATTTAATCGATAATGTAGTGTTTGAATTATAACAATCCAGTACTTCCCACAGACGGACAACCCGAACTTTCTACTTCCATTGCATCTTCGAAATTGTTATATCCTTGATGAAATCAATGTGAGTAGCCATCTTTTGCGTAAGCCGTAAGTTTTTTTGAAATCTTGATAGCAGTAGAAAGATTAGAATTGAAGTACCGTGTATTAGTGGAAGAAATATAAGTTTGCGATTTTGAGCAATTGGTACCCAGTATCAATCGTAGTTTAGATAGTTGAGGGCACTCTGACTATTGTGATTTTGCAGAGAAAATTTAGCGCAAGTGAAAGGTAAAAAGTTTTTACCTAATATTATGGATTAAACGGTTTTCACATGTAAAATCATTTAATACTTAAAAAAATTAAAAAATTCTGAAAGTTCTAAAATTGTGAATCACATGTACGACAGTTTTATTCCAAAAAAGTTTTAGTTCCTAATTAGTTGGAGCAATGTCTTAGAGTGCCAAGTGTCATATTGGGATGATTCCACTTGGCTTAATGATAGGAGTTTTTCTTAATGCTGTCGCAAATCCTAATACATCTTCGCGGCGCCCAGATGAATAGAGTACGGGAGCTATGGGCCTCCTATAAAATCAACTCTCGAAGTCCATCCACGTTAGGCACACAAACTCGGCCCTGCAATCTCAAAACTCCATCATCACCTATGGTAACCTGCTTGGCACCTCCGTGCTGCACCATGTCTCTAAGGACACACAAATGCGGATCATCAAACTGCCGATCTCGGATATGCTCCAATAATGAAGAACGAGCGACTGTGCAAGCTAACACACGGCTGGGCTCAGAAACATCCAACCTCACTAACTAATTGGCCAAAGCCTGAACATCCAAAGCAAGCGGTCTCTCACCGACCGAAATATAAGCTAAACTGCCCATGCTGGCTGACTTCCTACTCAGGGCATCGGCCACCACATTGGCCTTCCCGGATGATATAAGATGGTGATATCATAGTCCTTCAACAACTCCAACCACCTCCTCTGCCTCAAATTCAACTCCTTTTGCTTGAACAAATACTGAAGACTCTTGTGATCCGTGAACACCTCACATGCCATGCCATACAGATAATGCCTCCAAATCTTCAATGCATGGACAATGGCTGCCAGCTCCAAATCATGAACCGGATAGTTCTTCTCATGAATCTTCAACTGCCGCGAAGCATAGGCAATGACCTTGCCATCCTGCATCAATACTGCACCAAGTCCAATACGAGAAGCATCACAATAAACTGTATAAGGCCCTGAACCTGTGGGCAAAACCAACACCGGTGCCGTAGTCAGAGCTGTCTTGAGCTTCTGAAAGCTCGCCTCACACTCATCCGACCATCTGAACTGGGCACCCTTCTGGGTCAACCTGGTCATCGGGGTTGCAATAGATGAAAACCCCTCCACGAACCGACGATAGTAGAATGCCAATCCCAAGAAACTCCGAATCTGTATAGATGATGCTGGTCTAGGCCAGTTCTTGACTGCCTCAATCTTCTTTGGGTCCACCTGAATACCCTCTGCTGATACAACATGACCCAGAAATGCAACTGAACTCAACCAGAACTCACACTTGGAGAACTTAGCATATAACTAACTATCCCTCAGAGTCTGAAGAACCACTCTAAGGTGCTGCTCGTGCTCCTCCTGGCTGCGGGAATATATCAATATATCATCAATGAAGACTATCACGAACGAATCCAAATAAGGCCTGAACACTCGGTTCATCAAATCCATAAAAGCTGCTGGGGCATTTGTCAGCCCGAATGACATAACCAAAAACTCATAATGCCCGTACCGAGTGCGAAAAGATGTCTTAGGGACGTCGGATGCCCTAATCCTCAACTGATGGTAGCCAGATCTCAAGTCAATCTTTGAAAATACCCTGGCACCCTGAAGCTGATCGAACAAATCATCAATCCTCGGCAGCGGATACTTATTCTTGATTGTAACCTTGTTCAATTGCCGATAATCAATACACATTCTCATTGACCCATCCTTCTTCTTAACAAACAACACCGGCGCACCCCAAGGCGAAATACTGGGTCTAATGAAACCCTTCTCAAGCAAGTCTTGCAATTGCTCCTTTAACTCTTTCAACTCAGGCAGGGCCATGCGATACGGCGGGATAGAAATACGCTGAGTGCCCGGAGCCAAATCAATGCAGAATTCAATATCTCTGTCGGATGGCATACCCGGTAGGTCTGAAGGGAAAACCGCAGGAAACTCCCGAACAACGGGCACAGAATCAATAGGAGGGACCTCAGCACTAGAATCGCGAACATAAGCCAAATAGGCCAAACACCCCTTCTCGACCATACGCCGAGCCTTCACATAAGAAATGACACTACGGGTAGAATGACCAGGAGTCCCTCTCCACTCTAAATGAGGCAAACCCGGTAAGGCTAAGGTCACAGTCTTGGCATGATAGTCCAAGATAGCGTGGTAAGGTGATAACCAGTCCATCCCCAATATAATATCGAAATCAACCATGTCTAGAAGAAGCAAATCTACACGAGTCTCAAGACTCCCAATCACCACAATACAAGAACGATGGACTCGATCTACCACAATAGAATCACCCACCCGTGTAGACACATAAACAGGAGCACTCAAAGAATCACTGGGCATGACCAGATACGGTGCAAAGTAAGATGACACAAACGAGTATGTAGACCCTGGATCAAATAATATTGAAGCATCTCTATCACAAACCAGAACAGTACCTGTGATGACTGCATCGGAAGCCTCAGCCTCAGGCCTGGCTGGGAGAGCATAACATTGGCGCTGGGCCCCACCACTCTGATCTACCTCTTTGGGACGGCCTGCAGCTGGCTGGCCTCCACCTTTAGTTGTCTGAGCTCCACCTCTAGCACCTCTACCTCCACCTCTAGCACCTCTACCCCCACCTCTAGCTGGCTGGGCGGGCTGTGGAACACCTAGTTCCTGAACCATAGCACGGGAACCCTGATGCGGAAAACTGCTCGAAGCTCGAGGGCAATACCTAGAAATGTGCCTCGTGTCGCCACAAGTAAAACAAGCCCTTAATCGAACACACAAAACTCAACTTTTTTTTTTGATAATGTTAAAGTATTATTGATGAACAAAATCACAGGGAAAGTGCTACATAGGTTTACAACGAGTTGTGCAGAAGACTAAGCATGTCTAACACAGTATGTACCACCATTTACAATAGACTAACCGCACCAAAACTATAGCAAAAGAATAACTATGCTTAAGTTAAATATTACTCCTTTGCCTTAAAGANGTGACCACCCCCTGTGATAAAACCATCTCAACTCTCCGGGCCACATTGGCCGCCTCCTGGAAGGATATCTCACTCCCAGCCTCTCTGGCCATCTGAAGACGAATCGGCTGAATGAGTCCATCAATGAACCGTCTCACTCTCTCCCTCTCAGTGGGAAGTATGATAAGAGCATGGCGGGCCAAATCAATGAATTTGGTCTCATACTGGGTGACAGACATGGATCCTTGCTGGAGGCGCTCGAACTGCCTCCGATAGGCCTCTCACTGGGTGATAAAGAGAAACTTCTCTAGAAATAGCTTTGTGAACTGCTCCCAGGTTAAGGCTGGCGATTCTGCTAGTCTAGCTAAGCAATAATCCCTCCACCAAGTCTTGGCGGATCCAGACAAGCGAAATGTGGAAAAATCGACCCCGTTGGTCTCAACTATCCCCATGTTCCGAAGAACCTCGTGACAACTGTCTAGATAATCCTGGGGGTCCTCAGTAGATGCACAGCTGAAAGTAGCAGTGAAGAGCTTGGTGAACATGTCCAATCTCCACAAAGCATCGGCAGACATAATTGCACCATCGCCGGTCTGAGCTACCATACCCGGCTGAACTGCTCCAACTGGATGAGCCGCTGGAGTCTGAAACTGGGGAGCCACCTGCTCCGGAGTGCGAGTAGCAGGAGTCTGGGCTCCTCCTCCAGCTTGTGAGACGGCTGGTGCTACAGGAAGTAAACCTGCCCTGGTGACGCTCTCCATAAGGCCCACTAGACGGACCAGACCATTCTGAAGAATTGGGGTAGTAATAAACCCCTCTGGGACCTGAGCTGCGCCCACCGGAACTGCTGGGGCCGGAACCTCATCATCAAAGTCAACCTGAGGCTCCGCTATGGGTGCTGCTGCCCTGGGCTGAGCTCTGCCCCTGCCTCGGCCTCTAGCACGACCTCGGCCTCGCCCTCTGCCCCTCGTGGGAGCTGCTGCTAGGGGCTCGGGCTGCTGATCGGTAGATGAGGAAGCGCGTGTTCTCGCCATCTGCGAAAGAATAGAGTAGAAATTCAATTAATATTGAGAAACCAAACCGCACGACAAGAAAGAACAAATGTGAAGTTTTCCTAACTCGGTAGCCTCTGGGGGATAAATACAGACGTCTCCGTACCGATCCCTCAGACTCAACTAAGCTTGTCCGTGAATTGTGAGACCTATGTAACCTAGGGCTCTGATACCAACTTGTCACGACCCGGATTTTCCACCCTCGGGAGTCGTGATGGCGCCTACTCGTAGAAGCTAGGCAAGCCACGAAATTTAGAAATCTTTAACCTTTTCATTTTTAACACTTTTAACTACTTGTAACAACACGTGATAAGCAGTAAAATAATAGCAAAAAACAAAAATTAAGCGGAAGACTTAAATAAACATAATACCCAAGAATGATACGAAAAGCCAACATATGTCTCTACCCAGAAACCGGTGTCACAACATTCACGGACTGTCTATGATTACTACATACAGATGTCTGAAAGAAAGGAACTCTGTCTGTCTCGGATACAAATGATAACAGAACGAAATAGTAGATAGAAGAGACGCCGAGCCTGCGGACGCCTGCAGGACTACCTCGGGATCTCTGGACTGAAGACTGGCTCCCAAGCTACTGTTGCTGTCCCAGTACTGCTCCGGTATCTGCACAGAGTACAGAGTGTAGCATCAGCACAACCGACCCCATGTGCTGGTAAGTACCTGGCCTAACCCCGGCAAGGTAGTGACGAGGCTAGGACCAGACTCCAGATAAACCTGTGCAGTTATATGTATATATAGCAGAAAATAAACTAGAACAAATAATTTAAAGCTGGGAAGGGGGAAACATGCTTCGGGGACTAACAGATAAAACAGAATCTCAAGAAAATTATCAAGAAACAAAAAATTCAACTTCTATCAAGGATAAGGAAAACAAAGGCAATTTACACTTTCGGTTCACATCTCGTTGCAGACGTGCAACCCGATCCCATTTCTCATATCCTTGTGGTAGGCATACCACCCGATCCCATTTCATTATATCTCGTGGTAGGCGTACCACCCGATCCCATTTCATCATATCTCGTGGTAGGCGTACCACCCGATCCCATTTCATCATATCTCGTGGTAGGCGTACCACCCGATTCCATTTACAAGCCAACACAAAATCACAAGGAATCCCGGCAAGGGAACAAAGCAATATAATAACCTCCCGGCAAGGGAACAACAATATTAAGACAAACATCCCGGCAAGGGAGAATCAGCTATAACCAATCCTAACTCAACTCCTACTCAGCTCAATTAGTACCAATCCTCAATCATAAATAAAATCCACGAAAATAAACTAAATCTTTGCTCAATATCGGATACCATCAATTATGACACCCATAGTATCATTCAAGAACACAATAACTATCAATTCAAGACTCACGGTCATGCTCGACACCAACGTATAGATACTCGTCACCATGCCTATACGTCGTACTCAACAAGAAGCAATTAGCAAATAGGACACAACTCCTAATCCCTCAAGCTAAGGTTAGACCGGACACTTACCTCAAACTTCCACGGCCAACTCAAGCCTCAAACACCGCCTTTTCTTTTGAATTCGGCTCCAAATCGATTGTACCTATACATAATCGACTTCATAACATCAATAAACGCTAAACAATTCAATTCCAATGCTCAATTATAGCTTTTTAATAATTCTTCCCAAAAACCCAAAAATTGACCTCGGGCCCGCTTGGTCAAAACACGAGGTTCGAACCAAAATCCGATCCCCCATTCACCCACGAGCCCGAATATATAATTATTTTCAGAATTCGACCCCAAAACGAGGTCTAAATCACAATTAATCAAAAACCCTAACTCTACCCAAATCCCTAATTTTCTACCCTTAATCACATGTTTTAGGCCTAGAAATCTAGTGGGTGTTGATAAAAATGGAAGAAAATAAGTTAAAGATTACTTACCCAAGAGATTATGGTGAGGAAATGCTTCAAAAATCGTCCTAGAGCGTTGGAGAAGAAGAGGTTTATGAAATTTTTATAAAATCCCGTAAGTGTTCTGTTTTGGGTCTTTTAAAATAACTGGGCAAAAATGTTCTTCGCGTTCGCGACAGACTCTTCGCGTTCACGATAGGTCAGGCTGGATAAGCCTTCGCGTTCATGTAAAAGGGCTCGCCTTCGCGGAGAAGGATCCCCTCGAGCCCTCGCGTTCGCGTCCAATGGGTCGTGTTCGCGTAGGGTAATTGCCCCACCCCCTGCCCAGGCCCACTTGGCCTTCGCGTTCGCATGGCCAGGACCGCGTTCGCGAAGGTATAGCCCCCCACTGCCTCACGTTCGCGGCCTAAGCTACACGTTCGCGTAGAAGGATTTTCCTTCGACAAAATTTATGCATCGCGTTCGCGTGGGTTCTCCCGCGAACGCGAAGGAGAAAGTATCAGTACACCAGATCAGCTATTTCTGCAATTTTTCTTAAGTCCAAAAGTTTCCGAAACACACCCGAGCCTTCAGGGCTCCTAACCAAACATACGTACTAACTCAACAACATCATACGAACTTATCCGTGCGATCAAATCGCTAAAATAACCTCAATAACAACGAATTAATCCTCAAAATCAAAGAATTTTTCTCAAACTTCATCAAGTATCAACTTTAGCAATTTAGGTCCGAATCACGTCAAATGATATTCGTTTTTCACCAAAATTCACAGAAATGTCTTAAATCATATATAAGACCTGTACCGGGCGCCGGAACCAAAATACGGGCCCGATACTAACATGTTCTAATCAAATTTCATTTCAAATTTCCTTAAACAATTTCAGAAAATAATTTCCTTTAAAAATTCATTTCTCGGGCTTGGGACCTCGGAATTCGATTCCGGGCATACGCCCAAGTCCCGTATTTTCCTACGGACCCTCAGGGACCGTCGAATCACGGGTCCGGGTCCGTTTATCCAAAACGTTGACCGAAGTCAAATTAATACATTTATTAGCCAAATTTTATCATTTTTCACAGATTTTCATATTTAAGCTTTCCGGCTACGCGCCCGGACTGCGCATGCAAATCAAAGTGACTCTAAATGAGGTTTTCAAGGTCTCGGAAACACACAATTTAATTTAAAGCAAGTGATGACATTTTGGGTCATCACATTTGCTATTAACTTTAACCAATTAATTATTCATAAATATTTAGGTAAAACTTTCGATCACTTTCAACTCCGAATTGTCACTTTAGGTTTACAATTCAACAATTAATATAAATTGCCATTGAATTAAAAAAAAGTAAAAGAACTAGATTCAACGTTCTATAATTATAAAACTAAAACCATTTAGAATAAGGGGTTGAATACTTCTATAAAAGAAGCAAGTATTCTATGTTCTTTATCATAAAATTTTGATAGAATAATTGCCTTACATGAAAATTTACTTATGACTTGAGGTAAACTTTCTAATCTTCAAGCTCTTCTTGAAGTAATCTGATAATAGACGTTCATTTAATCATGATAAATAATTATAAATTAAAAAATTATCAATTATATTTTTTATTTATCATATTTCATATACAATTATCAATATAATAGTTGACGTATTTATAAATTTTGTAGATATTAATAGAGTTATTGCATTCCGTAAATAAGCCGTTCTAACTCATATCAATTAAAGATGTTATTAATTTAGGTTATTTTTGTCTCATATTTTATTATTATAATTATTAATTACTAAGTCAGTTCAAGTTAATTGCTCATATTACATAAGAAAAAAATAAATTTGATTACCTATTTTGATTGATTGTATTATATATACATTACATAATTTAAAAATAGACATGGCAATTAACTTCATTGCATCTAGTCAGAATTTTGAGAGTTTTATCAGTTCGTGTAACAATTTTTATTATCTCATGACAAATGATTGTTATAGAATCACTCTGATGCTATTTTACATTCTTCATCGTAACTATATAAAGAGTATTAGTTTTAAGGTGTGGTGCAAAATTTTGTTGTCTCACTTAAATATAAAAATTTTCTAATCACTATAGTTGTATTGCGGACGAAAATAATTTATTATGTTTTGAAAGTTATATCCCATTAATTGAATTTAGAGAGATGGTAAATAAACTACTTATAAGAAAATATTTAAATATATAAATTTTTATTTGGTATTAATATGTAAATTTGTAAATAAACCTTTGTTTAATATTATTAAAAAAAATTGAAGTACACTTGACTACTAGACAACTTGAAGGTTGTCTATTGTTCATCAACTTATGCAAACTAATTATTGTATATTGTGCATCAGTGCATTTTTTTTTTATTTTTTTCAATCCTTATTTTTTTGTCTAAGTTATTCTTTTGAATCTATATATTTCGTTTTAATATGTCAAGCTTTAAATAAATTTTTGCTTGATATTATAAAAAATTATATGTAAATAAACTACATTTTAATGTTGGGCAAACTTGAAGAAAGTTGGTTTGTGTCATTCAACTTATGTGAACTAATTATTGTATATTTTATCGTTAGTGCATTAAAAAATAATTTTTCTAATTTGATGAATCCTTATATTTTGTTCAAGTCTTCTTTTGAATCTATACGATATTAATATGTAAATCTATAATAATACTTTGTTTGGTATTATAAAAAATCTTTAAATAAATTACACTTAGATACATGGCAAACTTAAAAATTGATGGTGTGTGTGTTGTTCAGCTGAACTAATTGCAGTGGCGTTGATGCATAAGGTAATAAATTTTCCTAATTTGTTCAATCCTTATTGTGAGTTCAAATCTATATTCATAATTTATTATTATTTTATATTCTATAGACTTTCATTGAAAGATGCAAAATTCACGTGCAACGCACGTACCTAAAGCTAGTACTATATTAAAAGCATGAAGGCCATTAGCGAAATGTCGTTCGTCTTTTTTATCCTTCTAAAATAAAGTCCACACTAGACAAAATAGTCATTTGATTATTTTCCTAATATTCAGACATATCATTTAATTATTTTTCTAATGCTTAGGGATAGTCATTTAATTATTATCCTAATATTTAGGATTAACATTAATAATTTTACCTTTATTGAAGGAAAGAAAACAAAAACTACTGTATCAAGAGTAGAGCCGTCAATATGGGCTTGCTCGTTGGGCCAGCCCAGCCCAGCCCGTGATTTAGCTGGGCTGGGTTAGAATTTTTGAAGCCTATTTAAAAATGAGGCTTTTAAGCCCGACCCTAGTAAGCCCGTGGCCCGTGAGGCTTGACCGAAGCTGGGCTGGGCCGGCCCTTGGGCCTAATAAAAATATTTGAGTTATATAAAATATAAAAATTATACGACACATAAACAATCAAGAAGAGCATCCAAGCTTAAAGTTTATTAAGCGCATCATATTAAAAGAGCAAAGTCTTAAAACGTTAGTTAGTTTTAGAAATTTAATTATTCTTAATATTTAACTAATTAATATTGCATACAAATTGTAGATGTAGATGAAAGTGAAGATATTAGTAAAAATTGCACGGGGCGCCCTATTTGGTCTCCCCCATTTAACCTATACCCATTTTTTTTTAAACTTTTAACTTGTACCCACTTTTTCAACAACTTCAGCTCCTTTCTCCTCCTTCTCCTCCTCCTCTTCTTCTTCTTCTTCTTCTTCTTCTTCTTCTTCTTCTTCTTCTTCTTCTTCTTCTTCTTCTTCTTCTTTTTTTCCAGTTATTAGTTTAAGATGCTTTTTGAGGCTTGTGGAGTTCAATAACGTCAAGAAGTCCTGATGAAAAAGCTTTGCTAATGTTTAAGTAGGATGCATGGAAATGCATTTTGCCTATATGCGTCCAACAGACAAAATCTAAATCCATAGTCATTTAAGAGATGGGTTTCAAAAATAACTGCAAAAAGGCAACATACATCTACTTAATTGTGCTAGTAATCAATAAGAAAATACAAATTTATGCATCAATAACCTGCGCACCCTTTTGAGAATTGAATATCAAGAAACAGAATCAAGCATTAATTTTTACTGAATGAGACTTTCTGTCCTTCGTTTCTGTTGCAATTATTTTCATTATTATGTGCAGGAAATTGGCTGACCTTGGTTATCATAGAAGTGCCAAGAAATGTAAAGAGAAATTCGAAAACGTTTACAAGTATCACAGAACTAAAGATGGCCGTGCTTGTCGTAATGGTTGAACCAAAGGATACAATAGCTGCAGTGAAAGCATACATTCAAGAGGAAAAAAGGATCTCTTTTAAGAAAACTTCAGCTCTACAAGAACTTTAGCTCTAGAGCTGAAGTTTTCCAGTTACAACACAATAACTTCAGCTCTAGAGCTGAAGCTTCCCAGTTACAACACAAAAACTTCAGCTCTAGAGCTGAAGTTCCCAGTTACAAAGACAAAAACTTCAGCTCTAGAGCTGAAGTTCCCCAGTTACAAAGACAAAAATTTCAGCTCTAGAGCTGAAGTTCCCTAGTTACAAAGACAAAAACTTCAGCTCTAGCGCTGAAGTTCCCCAGTTACAAAGACAAAAACTTCAGCTCTACCGCTGAACTTCAGGCCCGGCTGCTAGAATGCTGAAGTTTTGCGTGATTGCCTTTGCTACTTCAGCCCCATTTGCTGAAGTTATGCGAAAAAGCGGGTACGCTTGTAATTTTTTTTGCAAAGCGGGCACAAGTTAAAACGTGGCACAAAAAACGGGTATAGATGCAAATGCCCCAAGATATTAAGACAACCTTCTCACAAGCGGATTCAAATATGTTTGATGAATATGATGTGTTGGATATCCCGTAGGCATAATGGAGGTTCTCTTGAATAGTTTGTTTTGAGTTTTGACTTTTAGTAAATGAAATATTAGCTTGTCTTTTACTTTTTTAGTGTTTATCATGTATTGGAACAGTATAAAAAGTTATTAAGTTTTGTGAAATTTTTCCAATAAGGTTTTTTTAACTTTTAAATATTTATCTTTTTTAGGTTAGAACTTAAAGAAAAAATGTAAAAGTATATTTAAAAAAATGATGGGCCGGCATGTGGAGGCCCACAGCCCACATAGGGCTGGGATTGACTTACCATTATAAGGCCCATCAAAATGGTGGGCTAACCCAGCCTAGCCTGTCAATTGCTAAAGCCTACGTGGGCTGGGCTAGCCCGACCCCATATTGACAGCTCTAATCAAGAGATAACGAAGACAAAATATTATTGGCTTCTTTTCATTTTATAGAAGTTTTACTCCTCCTTATCCCAAAACAACAATTTTGGTAAAAAGAATCCTAAATCTAAGTGACATTAATTGTTGGGTCTTCTTTTTCCGTTGTCTCCTAGGCAATTTCTTAAGCAAAAAAAATTAGTTTATGAGTAATATTTTAGAATTTGAGATCAACTAAAACATCTCTAGCAATTCTTTAATGGTTACACAATTGGATTCCGTCTCAAAAAGCCAAACTTCATATAATTTCATGTGGGGAAAAAATATAGCTCTTATATTTCTTAATTACCAACAGCAAATTGCTCTTCTCAATCTATTTCTGTAACGATCCGACTGGTCGTTTGAGTTTTTGCACTTTGCTCGCCACTTCTCGGGCATGACTTGCCCCGTGTAGTACATATTGACTTATATAAACCGTCGGTTTCGATTTTCAGGTTAATCAGAATGAATTTGGAAGAACAGTTCTCAGTTTGAAGCTTGAAATTTGAAAGGTTTGACCAAGATTTGACTTGTTTGTATATGATCTCGGATCGGAAATTCTATGATTTGGTTTAGCTCCGTTAGGTGATTTGGGACTTAGGAGCGTGCTCGGAATGCATTTTGGAAGTCCGTGGAAGGTTTAAGCTTGAATTGGCGAAATTAAGATTTCGGCGTTTTCCGATTGATAGGTGAGATTTTGATATAGAGGTCGGAATGAAATTTTGGAAGTTACAGTAGTTCCGTTATGTTATTTGGGATGTGTGTGCAAAATTTCAGGTCATTCGGACGTGGTTTGGTTGGGTTTTTGATCAAAAGCGTATTTCGGAAGATTTTTAGAAACTTAAGCTTGAACCCGATGTGTTTTGGGTGAATTGATGTTAATTGATGTGTTTTGATGATTGGAGCAAGTTTGAATAACTATGATTTGTGGGTTATAGGCACATATGGTGCGGTTCTATTGGGGTTTCATAGTGGGAGTCGAGCGGGAAGAGTAATTAGGTGTTGCTCGGTGGATGGCAAATCGCTTATGCCCTTTCGGGTCCTGTGGTGTATGTTATTTGCTTCACCGTGGGGATGATGATTTGTTTTGGTTCTAGATATTGATTGAGCGTGGTCGCCAATTTCGAGCAGAGTGACTTGAGGTGTTTCATGTGGAGCAGTATTTGGATAGGATCGCGCATTGTAACGAAGTTATGTGGAGATATGACCTTGCAGGTCAGATTCGTGTGTTCTATTTCTATGATGTGAAACGGGTCTCAGTCTTGTGTTGTGGTGGTACTGGTGAGCTTGCGGTACAGCTCTTTCATTTGAGTCATTTTCATGATTTGAGTATGTTCGGATTGTTGTTTATTGGAGCGCGTATTGCGCAAATTGTGGCTTTAGTCTGTATTGAGGTGTCATGTCACCTGAGTGTTCGTGTGGATTAGATGAGATCGTGGGGATCTTTAATGAATGCGAACGGATTCGATTTCAGCATGTTGGAAAGGTAAATATCGAGGTTCGGCTCAGAAATTGCGATGGTCCTTGCCAAAGGAGAAGTGGCTTCATGAATGGTTGATCTGAGAAATGGTTATGGCTTACTAGGTGTTTTATTGATCATTGGCAGTATATGAAAGTGTTGGGATGAGACTTTAGTTGATAAGAGGTTTTCTACCGGTATCCGATTGTTCTGTGCAGCTGCGGTGATTAGAAGTTATCGCTACCAGTGTTTGAGTTATGTGGCATATCATGTAATTGCACCTGAGGTTATAGATATGGTTTATTACAGCTTGTTCGGGCTTATTCTGAATATAGATGTGAGATTCTGATCTTGTGGATGATTTCGGAAGTGGAAATGTGGTTCTAAGGTTTAAGGACTAGGTTGGATTGCGATATGAATTCAAGAATGTGAAGTTTTCCTGAAGCTGGCCTTGTCTTCACGAGAGGCGCCATCACGATCGGGTCTGGGTTTAGGGTCGTGACAATTTCTGGCGAGATCCGTATCAATTGAGTTTATCTATTATGACAGTAGTTTTGCACTTTTGCCATTGTCAACTTCTAACTTACATTGTGCATCTATTTTTGTGAATATGATGAATACAAGTCTGGGCTTCCAAAGCAAATATGGAGTATGTGTATCAATGTTAAAGATTTACAGTGGTGCTCAAATGCAAGAAAGTTAATGTGGCAAACGGATTTCTACGCCTTTTCCTGTGTTGGATGAATTTTATCGATGACTTAAAGTTTAGGAGGGTGTTTGGCTAAGCTTATAAGCTGGTCAAACTAGCTTATAAGCACTTTTCGGCTTATCTTCGCGTTTGGTAAAGTTAAAAGTGCTTATAAGTTATAAGTCAAAAATAAGCCATAAGCTGGTCACCCCCAGCTTATGAATTTTTAGCTTATAAGCACTTTAAGTTTGACCAAGATTTTTACTATTTTATCCTTAAAATATTCCTTTTTAGAACAAAATTCCTGCATCGATACTCACTTCCTCAAGTATTCAACCTAAACCCCCCTCCCCCCCTTCTCCCCCCTACCCCCCCCCCCCCCCCCTTCAAGTCTGCAATTCTCATTGACTATTTAAGATAAGCAAATTCTCTATTCTGTTGCATATTTATATCTATGTGATTGTGTATTAATCTTTGAACTGTATGTAATAAATTAGGACATATCAAATTTTTGGTGTATTGCTTTCCATGTGTTGTGGTGATGAAGACAATGTTTGTTTCTCTTCAAATATTTTGTCCTATTTATGTTTATTCTTATTGTGATGACCCAAAGGGTCATCTTTTGTTTTAAAGTCCATTTCGGTTTTCTGAGGCCTTGAAAACCTCCTTGTATCTCTCCTCGATTTGCGTGTGCGGTCCGGGCGCAATTCCGGAAAGCTTTTATGTGAATTTTGAGAACAATATTAAATTTGGCCTTTAAAATTGATTAAAGCTGACTTCGGCCAACATTTTTGTTAAACGGACCCGGACCCGTGATTTGACGGTCCCGTAGGGTCCGTAGTAAAATATGGGATTTGGGCGTACGCCCGAAATCGAATTCCAAGGTCCCTAGCCCGAGGTAAGAATTTTTAAAGAAAATTGGTTGCTGGAAAATATAAGGACTTTTGGAAATGAAATGATGTAAAATCTTGATGGTATCGGGCCCGTATTTTGGTTCCGGAGCCCGGTATAGGTTTAATATAATATTTATGTCATATCTGTGAAATATGGTAAGAATCGGAGTTGATTTGGTATAAATGGAACCCTTGGTTGCGAAAATAGAAATTTGAACTATCTTGTGAAATTCATGAGTTTTGGTGTTAAATTCGTTGTTTGAGATGTTATTTTGGCAATTTGATCGCACGAACAAGTCCGTATGATATTTTTAGACTTGTGTGCATGATTGGTTTGGAGCCGCGAGGGCTCGGGTGAGTTTTAGATAGGCCATAGAGTGTTTTGGACTTAGGAAACTCATCGGTGCATCTGGTATTTTTGCACAGGCCTCTGATCTCGCAATTGCGAGATCAGGCTTCGCAATTGCGAAGTGAGCAGGCCTGGGAAATGCGACCAATATGTCACAAATGCGAACCAGGCCTGGGCAGGCCCTCATCGCAAATGCGAACACTGGGCCGTAAATTGCGAAGGCCCTCTGTCGCAAATGCGACATTTCCTTCGCAAATGCGAAGGTAGCAGACTTCCAAAGGGTTCGCAATTGCGAACCCTTGACCGCAATTACGATATGTACGACCTGTTAAGTGGAATTTCAGATGGGATTTTATATCGTTTTACACTTCTCTCAAACCCTAAACATCCTTAGGCGATTTTTCAAAGACTCAAACTTTTTCAAATCATAGTAAGTGATTTCTAGCTCAGTTTCTTCAATCCATTTCATCTTTTTACATGATTTCATTTCAAAATCTAGGGTTTTTCATGGGAAATTGGGTGTTCTTGGGTAGAAATTAGGATTTCGAATTTTGGTGATTTGGACCTCAATTTGAGGTCTGATTTCAAAACTAATTGCATATTTGAGTTCGTGGGTGAATGGGTAATCGGGTTTTGGTTCGAACTTCGAGTTTTGACTAAACGGGCCCGGGGTCGGGTTTTGACTTTTTGAAAAAAATATTGGGAAATTCATATTCATGCATTAGAATTGGTTTAATTAGCATTTATTGATGTATTTGAATTAATTATGGCTAGATACGTGTGAATTGGTGGTGGAATCGAGAGGTAAAGCGGTGATTGAGTGTTGAATTGTCCGTTGGCTTGAGGTAAGTGTTTGGTTTAACCTTGACTTGAGGGAATAGGAATTCCCGACTTATGTGTTAAATAAAATATCATGTGCGTGGTGTATAGGTGTGGTGACGAGTGCCTATGCGCCACCAAATTTCCATTTTTTTTGTTTCCCTTCCCCGTTTCCTATTATACTATTTCTCGTCTTATTTGCTACCTGCTTAAACTGTTTTCATACCTTAATTGTTATTTGATCATAAATGATCCCATGCCTTAATTGCTACTTGATCTTAAATGCTTACATGCATTAATTTCTACTTGATCACAAATTTTCTCTATCTAATTGCTTCATGTTAGCGGTTGTTCTCTTCATTGAATTATTTAATTGTTACATGTTAGTTGTTGATGTTTCCGTTGAGGTATTATTGGTTGCGTAGGTTCATTTTATTATCCCGTTGGTTTATATGGATTCATTAGTGCCTTATGGTGCACGTTTGTTGGTCTCGCTGATTTGGTTTCATGACTGAAGTTTCATAATCGTAGCGAAATTCCTTTGTGTAGTGAAGTATAAGAATTGTGGAAATTGAGTTAACTTGTGAAACACCTTGTGTTATTCTTGTAATTGGTGTTGATATATACATATGTTGGGATCGGGTTGCACGCCGCAACAGGAGGAATAAGGGAGATTTGTGATTGTCTAGTGGGATCGGGTTGCACGCCGCAATAAGGAGTAATAAGGGTGGACAGGTGGGATCGGGTTGTGCGCCGCAACAGGAGGGATAACGGTGATATGTGTTGAGGAGCAATAAGGGAGGACATGTGGGATCGGGTTGCGCGCCGCAACAAGGAGGAATAAGGGAGAATATTGATACTGTTATTGTTGGAAATATTGATATTGTTATTCTTTATATGGTGGGATCGGGATGCACGCCGCATCAGTTATTGTTTTTGGCATTTATTTATGTTGAAGTTATTATTGAGGTATTGAAATTCCCTAAGGATTGGTTATAGTTGAATACTAGTAAGCTGATTGGGTCCTGTGTTCCTTTAATGCAAGTTCCAGTTATTTTTCATTTCGTGCTTTTTTTCTGTTATTATGAACTGTTACAGGTTATATATATTGTTATGCCCCGTCGTAACCTTGTCACTACTTCGTTGAGGTTAGGCTCGGCACTTACCAGTACATGGGGTCAGTTGTAGTGATACTACACTCTGCACTTCTTGCGCAGATCCCAGTGCTGGACCATATGGACCGTAGATCGAGGTTGCTGCCTTCAGTCCAGTGGAGACCCAAGGTAGTCCTACAGGCGTCCGCAGGCCTTGGCGTCCCCTTCTATCTTGCTTCTTTTCTGTTTTACCTATTTCTGAGACAGATTTGTATTTTCCTGTTCAGACCACTATTTGTAGTATTCGTAGACAGTTCGTGAAATTGTGACACCAGTTCTGGGTGAAGTTTTATTATGGATTTCGTATTAGTATTAAGATAAACTGTTAAATTATGTTCTTTCGCATTTTGATTTTCGCTATTTTCTTATATTATCGGGTAAATTGTTAAAGATAAAGGAAAAAGGTAAAATAATCAATAACGTTGGCTTGCCTAGCGGGTTCAATGTTAGGCGCCATCACGGTCCCGACGGAGGGAAATTCGGGTCGTGACATTTATTGAGAAATTTTTGTCAATTTATTAATTATTATAACTTATGATTATATGTTTATCATAAAATAAATTATATTTATCAGTAAAATTATCTTATCTAAGCACAGTTGTATTTAAAATAAAATGACAAATAGAATATTTTGTATTTGAATCGATCTAGAATCTAAAATTTTGAATAAATTAAGCCATTATAAGTGTAAACAGTTCTAAGGTTATTTAAGTCATTTTAACAGAAAAAGTTCTTATCAGCACTTTTTTATCAAATACTACAGCAACTTATTATCAATTTCAGCACTTGTACCCAAACACGTAACTGCTTATTTATTAAATCAGTTTCAGCACTTAAAAGTGTTTTTCAACACCTAATGCTTATCAGCTACTTCAAATCAGCTAATCCAAACGGGCGCTAAATTTTGTCATTAGTACTTCATTTCAAATTTTCTTTGTTTGTAAAGTGATTTTATTTGAGATGGTTAATTTTTTCAACTATGCTCTGCATGGATAAGGAGAAAACTCTTCAATTAAATAAAAGAGAGTATATTTAACTCAAATTTTATTGTTGGACTCTAATTTTATTATAGTAATTTATTCTTTTTTAATCTGCAGAAACAATTTATATTGTATTTTTTATTGATTAATGACATAGAATAATTTGCAACAGAAAAGAAGACTATGTTATGTGTCTTTTTGAATGAACTTGAAAAGTGCTTCCCTAAAAAATTTTCAAATACCGAAACTAAGTCTAAATTGAATATAATAAATGACGATTGGGGACTTCTATGGGACGGAGCTTTTTTTTATTTTTTTATTATTGAGTTAGATATATAGGATCAACATTCATGAATTTTAGAAATTTATATTTTATATATAACAAAAACACAATTGGCATATATTAATTATGTGATTTAAAAAAATTATTCATCGAGATAGAATACACGCCCAATGCACTTACCCTGTGACTAGTTACTTTATAAACCGTGCAATGTATTCTCATTTGAATTTTGATGTTCTATTGTTTGAAGAGTTGAGAAGAGCAACCTTTTCATGGTTTCCATTTTAAGTTATACATAAATCTTTTCATTTCAAAACAGTTTAAATTGTTTGACATTATTTTATTTGTATATAACTTCTACAACTTTAAAGAATTATGATATCAAACTAACTAAGTTTTCAGTTTCTATTTTGATATTTTGTACTTCAAAATTCGTTCAAGTAGAATGCAACATAAAAATATAATGGTATATTAAATGATGAATACTATAAAAGTAAGGGGATCAGAAATAGCCTAATTTTTACAAATTAAAAAATAGCCCAGTTTTGAAATTAATCGAAATTTAGCTATTTTTTCATGTAAAGATAAAATCTGGAAAAAAATATCCTTAAAATCCGGAAAAAATCCAGCATAATATGGTGGAGTTCAAAT
The DNA here is from genome assembly GCF_001879085.1 of Nicotiana attenuata. NCBI lineage: Eukaryota > Viridiplantae > Streptophyta > Magnoliopsida > Solanales > Solanaceae > Nicotiana > Nicotiana attenuata. The sequence goes on from NW_017673242.1 coordinate 78,718, forward strand.
TTTTTACATATGAAACTCCAGCATAATATACTAGAACTTCATAATGTGCTGGAGTTCCAACATAATATGTTGGAAGTTTATACACAGGAGCTCCATAATCCAGCATATTATGCTGGAATTTCCGTATTTCAGCTAGGGTATTTTGTCCAAATTTTATCGCCACATGCTATTTTTCAATGACTTTGCAAACGCTGACTATTTTTCGATTACCCGTCAAAAAACCGGCTAGCCCATACTATTTCCAAAAGTATCAAACATTATCCAATTGTACTGGTAACTGGCCCATTTTGAAAGGAAAGGATGTAACTTATTTGCATGTGATATATGTCCTACAGTCACTCTTTTACTAACTGCAGGGAGCAGAATATGATAGCTAACTAATTTACTAAAATCCTACTTACCACAGTAACTTTAATTATGTCTATATATAGATAGCTCATATCTCTTCACTGTATAACACAAACCATTCAGTGAAATATGGCAACCATGAACAATATGCTCATGATGTTAATGGTGACTGCAATTTTGTTTTGCAGCCACCAACAAGCGGCCACGGCGAGAGAAGTGGCCGTGGCCGATGACAGGAACGAGTTACAACTACTCTGGCCATGGGAAATTCCATGTTATTTGACCTGGCCATTCCCGTGGCCACCACCACCGCCATGGCCATGCCCTCCTCCACGTCCACGACCACGACCACGGCCACGACCATGCCCTAGCCCTCCTCCACCACCACGCCCACGACCACGACCATGCCCTAGCCCTCCTCCACCACCACGACCACGACCACGACCATGCCCTAGCCCTCCTCCGCCACCACAACCACGACCACGACCAAGCCCTCCACCACCATCCCCACCCCCTCCCGCCCCGAGTTCGAGCTGCTCAGCTAGTGACGAAGCAAAGATTTACAAGTGCATGTTCAACGAAACTGAAATTGATCCATGCTGCCCAACATTCAAGAGCATACTTGGTGCAAGTTGCCCTTGCTATAAATATGCAGAGAATTTGGATAATCAAGTGTTAATTACTATTGAATCTTACTGTGATGTTGATAGCCCTTGCAAGGGTGTTCAGGTAAGTTATAACCCCCTTCTATCATTTTTTATATGTCGTTTAAGATTTTGACACACTTTTAATAGCACTAATCATGATGTGTAATTGACTAAATTACCCTTACTTTTCCCATAAATGAGTGATAAATGATTGTACGTCTTCTTCAAACATTAAGGGTGGAATCGGGATAAAAACTAGTTTTCTAAAACACATACATGTCGTTTGTCAATTTTTTTTCAATTTTTTTCTTCAAAAATGTGTTTGTCCATAAAATTTTACAAGCTTTTGGAAATTTTTCGAAAATGAGTTTATCAAAATGATTTTGACCATTTTTTCAAAAAATTTCAGAATTATTTTTTCCACTCACCAAAATTACAATATTTTTTCAAGTGAAATACATGTCCAAGTATAATTTTAAATACCATTTTTCAAATTAACTCCAAATATATAATTTTTAGTCCAAACGCCTACATAAATTGTGAGCTTTTGCATTTCAAACAGTTCATTGTTTTCCTTTTCTTTTCTTCACTTTTTCAAATTGTTTTTCTATTTGGTGAAGTAGTTCTTCGTTTAAAAATATATACAGTGCCTAATGCTGCATTATGTTAATTAATTTTAGGTGATTAAGCTGTCCAAGGAGGAGGAGAAGAAGAAGTAATTAAAAATAAAGTATTAGTGTTTAATTCCAAATCATGTATTAGTAGATGATTTGCTATTAGTTATCCTTTATGTTGAAAGTCTCTAAGTTATGTTTTTTGTCTTCCTTGTTGTGTTTCAGAAATAACTTGACATATCTGTCAAAATCTTAGTACTAATAATAAGAATATTATAATACTGTTATAAATAAAATTTTATTTATGGTGAATGTCTATATTTAGAGAGATTCTAGGGTTTATTACTTGGTGGCTAAGTCACCCTCTCCCTATAAATAGAGGGTTCTATTCCATTTTAATTCATCCCAAAAGTTCAATAAGAATTCCCTCTCTCTCTTTCTCTGCAATATTGTTCTTCTACTTTTATTATTTTATTACACGTTATCAGCACGAGACTCTAACCAATTGAGTAGAAGCTTTGGGATTGAGCATAATGATTGTCAATTATTCCATAAACTTCCTTCATGATTAAATTCTGGATTTAAGGTAAGTATTTTACCGTATTTTTCTCTCTTATTCTGTACTTTGATTTTAAATACAAGCAAAGACAACAAAGTTTGATTATAACTCTAATGGAGTTTGTAAGAAATTATAACCACCTGAAGTGGTAAAGTTTCTATGCCTCGTCATGATCAAATTCATGTATGATTGTGGGCAAAGAATTGAAAACTCGTCCCATTGAATTTGCTCCATTCTCATTCCCTTAAGAGAATGTGATAGCAGTATGTGATAAGTCTGAAAGAAGACAAAATTATTACTGTGAATGTATCAATGGATATGGACGTGGCAATAGACGAAATTATAATCGTCATCATTTGTGGTAATGAGAAAATAAGGATTCTCAAAATAATCTTTCACTCTGTGAAAAACATTTGCATCGATTTGACATGAGATTTTGTAAAGCACATATAGATGATTATGGTCCATTCATGATGTGAATGTGATAACATCTGATTTATGAATACATATTCATTCTTGGAAGAATATGAACGTGCTAGTGGTAGTGAATATACCACACTCACCTCTAGAAGGAGGTTTGAGATGATATAAGAAATCAATGTCATTATTATGGCATGAATGGTCATTGGTCACATACCTATTGTACGCCAAAATATTTTGGCATTGTGATTGTTAAAAGACAACGGTAATGCAAGAAACAGATCTTGCATATAATTTTGACCATAACCATAATGGTATAACTTTCTCTTTAAAAGAGATATTCACCATATGGGTGTTGATGAATATGTGGTACTACAAAATTAATCGAGAACTCTGGGAGAGCCAATTATACTATTTTGGAGAAACACAATTAATTACCAATAAGGTATTGTGTTGTAGTAAGACTCAAAGAAACTTATTCAGTTTCCAAAGTATACGCGAAAGCGGTTGATTATATTGAGACTATAAATAAAGGAAAGATTTAATATCTTCTATTAGTACAACTTGTAGCGAGGTAATATGTATGTGAAAAGCTACCCGCTTTATTCTCCAATTTGTACTACATAAACAAAAGAATACCACAATGAAATGAATATTTATTGATATAAAAACCCATATTTATTCATAATTGCACACATCATGGTGTAAACCTGGAGTTTATCAATATTGATAATTTATCCAGTTGGCATAATTGGTTTAGCCATGTTAATTCAAGTATGATGTGCAAAAATAAAAGAGAATTCACATGGGTAAATATTAAAGAACTAGAAAGTTCTTTACGAATTCTCTTACATTGCTTGTTCTCATTAATTAATAGACCAATTAAAATTGGGATTGAATCCCACGAATGCTGGAAATATCAAAGGTGAATATGGGCCCATTCACCTGCCATGTATACCACATAAGATGCATCTATGAGATGGTTACATGTGCAATTATTATTGACCCGCAACCTGGTGTTTGCGAGGTAACTTGCTCAATAATTTAATATAGAGCATAATTTCCAGATTTTTTATTCAAGATAGTTCTTCTTGATAAGTTGGTTTACATCACAGTTGGTTTAGCAAAATAATTTATTGAGTGCCTCCACTTAATAGCTAAACTATTGCTTATGAGAACAAAGTTATATTATATCAGTTTGATATACGTTATATACGAAAGTATATTATTTTCTCCCCTCACAAGTGGTTCAGGGTCAGGAACCAAATAATTCCATCTTATTATTATTGATGTGCGGTGTATATTATGATTAACACCATAACGCACAAAGATGGGTTCTCAAAGTTGAGGAAACAAGTTAGTTTTTCTTGCGTGTATCTTCTAGATGGTCTCATGTGTGCCTATTGTCATCACGCAACCTCGCGTTTGCAAAATTAATGGCACAAATAATTCGATTACGGGCGCAATTCCCCGATAATCCAATTAAGTCTATTAGACTTGATAATGCTGCTGAGTTTTCATCCCAAGCATTTAATGATTATTGCTTATCAATTGGGATAAAAATGGAACATCCTGTAGCTCATGTTCACACTCAAAATGGCCTTGCAGATTCTTTAATTAAACGTCTGCAATTGATAGCAAGACAGTTACTCATGAAAACGAGGTTACCCACTTCTGTTTGGGGTCACGTCATTTTGCATGCAGCAATGCTAGTTTGTCTCAGACCGACAAATTATCATAAATATTCCCCGTTGCAATTAGTTTTGGGTCATGAACCTAATATATCCCATTTAAGAATTTTTGGATGCGCAGTATATGTGCCTGTAGCACCACCATATCGCACCAAAATGGGTCCGCAAAGAAGGTTAGGAATATATGTTGGGTTTGAATCGCCCTCCATTAGTCGCTACCTCGAAACATTGACGGGGGATTTGTTTACTGCGCGATTTGCAGACTGTCGATTCGATGAGACAATTTCCCAAAATTAGGGGGAAAATTTGGTGAAACCAAACGGAAAATTTTGTGGAAAAATCCATCATTATCTCATCTTGATCCACGTGCCTCTATTTGTAAAAAAGAGGTGCAAAAGATTATCCATTTGCAGAGAATAGCAAATCAAATGCCAGACGCATTTACGGATTTGAAAAGGATAACAAAATCATATATCCATGCAGAGAATATTCCAATCCGTATTGATGTCCCTATTGGACAATCTTCTAGTGTCATAGCTAATGAGTCAAAAGCACGCCTAAAACGTGGCAGACCATTAGGTTCCAAAGATCAAAATCCTAGAAAAAGGAAAACAAATGATCAAAAAGACACTACGAAAGAATCTCATGAAGGAATCCACGATTTAATAAAGTGAGGATCTTGAACCTCAATCTGTTGGAGAATGTCGACAAAGACTTGATTGACCAAAATGGCAAGAAGCAATCCAATCATAGTTGAATTCACTTGCAAAATGTGAAGTTTTTGGGCCTGTAGTCCAAACACCTAATGGTGTTAAGCCTGTTGGCTATAAATGGGTCTTTGGACGCAAGAGAAATGAGAAAAACGAGGTACAAAGATATAAGGCACGCCTTGTTGCACAAGGATTTTCACAAAGGCCTGGTGTCGATTTTGAAGAGACATGTTCACCCGTTATGGATGCTATAACTTTCCGTTGATCTCATTAGTTTTGCTGTCCATGAAAAGCTTGACATGCATTTAATGGATGTGATTACCGCCTACCTTTATGGCTCACATGATAATGAGATATACATGAAAATTCCCGATGGATTTAAAATGCCAAACGCACATAATTCAAAGTCCCGGGAAATGTTTTCAATCAAATTGCAAAGATCTTTGTATGGTCTAAAGCAATCAGGACGAATGTGGTATAATCGTCTTAGTGAGTATTTATTAAAGGAAGGCTATATAAATGATGTTATTTGCCCATGTGTTTTTATAAAGAAAACAACATCGGAATTTGTTGTACTTGCCGTATATGTTGATGACATAAACCTTGTGGGAACTCCTATAGAACTCCAAAAGGCAATTGATTATTTAAAGAAGGAATTCGAGATGAAAGATCTCGGAAAGACAAAATTATGTCTTGGTTTGCAAATTGAACATTTGGCAAACGGAATTTTCGTCCATCAATCTGCCTACATAGAAAAGGTATTGAAATGGTTTTACATGGATGGAGCACATCCATTAAGTACTCCGATGGTTGTTCGATCACTTGATGTGAATAAGGATCCATTCGGACCTCAAGAAGAGAATGAAGAGCTACTTGGTCCTGAAGTACCATATCTTAGTGCAATTGGTGCACTAATGTATCTTGCCAATACTACAAGGCCTGACATAACGTTTTCAGTTAATGTCTTAGCAAGATATAGCTCTGCTCCCACAAGGAGACATTGGAATGGGATCAAACACATATTGCGGTATCTAAAAGGGACTACTGATATGGGCTTATTTTATGGCAATAATTGCAGTCCTGATCTTGTTGGTTATGCCGATGTTGGATATTTATCCGACCCACACAAGGCTCGATCTCAAATAGGTTATGTGTTTACCTGTGGAAACACTGCCATATCTTGACGATTGACTACGCAATCAATTGTGGCTACTTCATCTAATCATGCTGAGATAATTGCTATTCATGAAGCAAGTCGAGAGTGTGTGTGGTTGAGGTCTATAATACACCTTATTCGAGACAAATGTGGTTTGAAGTGTGACAAACTATCCATAATTTTGTATGAAGATAATGCAGCATGCATAGCTCAATTGAAGGGAGGATTCATAAAAGGAGATAGGACAAAGCACATTTCACCAAAGTTATTCTTCACACATGATCTTCAAAAGAATGGTGATATCAATGTGCAACAGATTCGTTCAAGTGATAATATGGCTGATTTGTTCACAAAATCCCTACCAACGTCAACCTTCAAGAAGCTAGTGTACAAGATTGGGATGAGAAGGCTCAAGGATGTGAATTGATGCTCTCATCAGGGGGAGTAAATGCGCGCTCTTTTTTCCTTACAGGGTTTTGTCCCACTGGGTTTTCCTTGCAAGGTTTTTAACGAGGCAACCAAAAGGCGTATTATTAGATGTGTACTCTTTTTCCTTTTCTAGAATTTTTTTTCCCACTGGATTTTATTTTAGTTAAGGTTTTAACGAGGCACATTATCTGTTGAATAGACATTCAAGGGGGAGTGTTATAAATAGAATTTTATTTATGGTGAATGTCTATATTTAGAGAGATTCTAGGGTTTATTACTTGGTGGCTAAGTCACCCTCTCCCTATAAATAGAGGGTTCTATTCCATTGTAATTGATCCCAAAAGTTCAATAAGAATTCTCTCTCTCTTTCTCTGCAATATTGTTCTTCTACTTTTATTATTTTGTTACAAATACATAAAATCTCTCATCTTGTTTATTTTCACGTACGATTGATTTTTTCCTAATTCTTTAGAATGTTCATCTAATTCTATTTGAAAAAGTCCTGATTTACAATCAAACTTGGAATATATCTAACTATATTTATCTTTTTGAACATTAATTCTTTTCGTGATAAAGGTTAACTATAAGCATCGACTAACTCCGTACCAGCAACCACAATAATACAGACGACGTAAGCATTATCCGGAATAATTAGGCATCGACTAACTCTGTACCAAAAAACTTGCATCAATTATAATAAGATCATAACTTAGCATCAAAGCCGGATTTAGGGCAGTTTTACGTGTTCAAATGAATACATTGCATTTGCCTCAAACTATGTTACATATGAAGAAAAAAAAATTGAAAACATAAACATATAATAATAAGGTCAAACTGAGCATGTTAGAACTTATTGATCCTAAATTCCAAATTCGGTTCGATTGAGCAGCAAAATCGCGACGATTCAAGTTGACTTAAGTCTATCCTTCATGGATAAAATTAATGGTGACAAAATGGTTAAAATATTAGTTCCGCTCATATTATCCACTAAAAAATGAATTGATAGTGAACTTTTAAAAATGGGCAAAATATGGCTAGGATCCATATTATTCACTTAATAAATAAATACTTAATGGATAATTAATGGGGCATTTGCATCTATACCCGTTTTTTGAGTCACGTTTTAACTTGTACCCGCTTTGCCAAAAAAATTGCAAGCATACCCACTTTTTTGCGTAACTTCAGTATACGGGCCTGAAGTAGCAAAGGCAATCACGCAAACTTCAGCATTCTAGTAGACGGGCCTGAAGTAGCAAAAATTGCTGAACCAAGTGTGCTGAAGTTTTTGTTTGTAATTGCTGAACTTCAGCATGTTTTAGTTGAAGTTTTTCACGTAAACTTAGTGTTGGCTGAAATTTTTGTTTGTAATTGCTGAACTTAAGCATTCTAGTAGCTGAAGTTTTGTTCTCTATTTGCTGAAGTTTTTGTTTGTAATTGCTGAACTTAAGCATTCTAGTAGCTGAAGTTTTGTTCTCTATTTGTTGAAGTTTTTGTTTGTAATTGCTGAACTTCAGCATGTTTTAGCTGAAGTTTTTCACGTAAACTTAGTGTTGACTGAAGTTTTTGTTTGTAATTGTTGAACTTAAGCATTCTAGTAGCTGAAGTTTTTTTCTCTATTTGCTGAACTTCAGCATGTTTTAGCTGAAGTTTTGTTATAAATTTTCTGAACTTCAGCATGTTTTATGCTATCATGTAATTGATTTTTTGTACAGATAATAAGTTTATCATAAGTAGAATTAGTAACTTAAAAAACTAGATAAATGATTTAGCACAACAGGTTAAAATACATTGATAATGTATAAAGCTGAATCAAACAAGTTACTATCATCTTCTTCAGAACTTACTTTAGAAAGTTATTTATAATTTGTTTTTAAATAATCTGATAAATATACTTATGGCAATCATCCCCATGAAACTGAAGTTTCATAGCAGCACCAACAGCAGTAGAAGAAAGAAGAAGAAAAAGAAGAAGAAGAAGAAGAAGAAGAAAACGAAGGAGGAGAAGGAGGAGGAGAAAGGGGCTGAAGTTGTTTAAAAAGTGGGTACAAGTTAAAACTTTTAAAAAAAAAATGGGTATAGGTTAAATGGGGGCGACCAAATAGGGCGCCCCGTGTAATTTTTACATAATAAATTGGTTTAACTTTTACATTTACAAAACTCAAAATTAGAATTCCTTAAATTTGAGAGACTAGAAATTATCCCAAAACTGATCACATTCAAGAAGCCATACTCATATTATTAACCAGTTAAGCCATTTTCTATCTGTATTAAATATGAGTGGGTCAAATATTTTATCCGTTTTTACATTATTATTTGACCCGTACATATCCGACCGACCCGCCCCACCCGTTTGCCACCCCAAGACAAGAGTGATCAATAGTTTAGGCACAGGGAGATGACAAGTAATATACAGATTTTATTGTAACTTCAATTATGAAGCTAAATCTAAAGGGCAGCTATCAGAAGAATGATGACTATTTTGATAAAGGATATGGTCATGAATCCAACTGTTGATGTCATTTATTCGAATTTAAAAGCTAACCCACTTTTAAAAATAGCCCCATTCTTATTAAACTACCCAATTTGTACATATTGTCAATTTTTTTTATATTATTTTTTTGGTAAGAGAGAAACTCACAATCGCGACAACCTCTGCCACAGCCTCTGTCCTTCGGGTGACCACTTTGTGCGCACCGAGTAAACCTCTCCCGTGGAGATATAAACCGCACTAGGCAAACCTTGTGCAACATGCTTAAACCCAGAAGGCATTGAAGGGGATGACCGCCCATGACCAGTAAAATTGTAGACATACACAAAAACTCAGTACCTTTTAGATTGCTCATTTTAGTCTTCCCAAAGGCATATAACTTAAAACTGGTAGTTCATTACATAAAGATTACATACTAAAGGGAGGTGGAGGATGCATTTTGTTCCTCAATTTTTACCCTTCGTTTTCTCTCTGTTTCATCAAACATAAACCTCCCTTTACTTACAAGTACAAAACACTAGCTAAATTAACTTCAAATCCATAGTACATACTTAGACTCTTAGACTCAGACCAAACATAACCAAAGACCAATTCCAAATTCCAAGTTCAGAGTTTGTTTTTGTACCAGAAAACACCTTTGCCTTGAGAAGCTTCATCTTTCTCAACATAGATACACTCTTTTGCTTCCCTCCACATCGCCTTGAAAACCGGGGTTCCATCGAATTGGTAGTAGTCTCCGAGTAATGGCTTGACTGCTTTTGTTGCCTCCATTGCGTTGTAGTGTGGCATGGTTGAGAACAGATGGTGTACGACGTGAGTGTCGGTGATGTTGTGGAAGACCTTGTTTAGAATGCCATAGTCTCTGTCGACGGTTGCCAAAGCTCCCCTTAGCCAATCCCACTCGGATGAATCGTAGTGAGGCAATGACGGGTGAGTGTGCTGCAAATAAGTGATCAAGACAAGGAAGCCATTCACGATTAGGAGGGGTACGCCATACATACACACGAGCCAAGCTAGCCCTTTTACCAAGGCAATACGATATAGTAGATAACCAGCTCCAAGAACTCCAGCATCAGAAAGGAAGATCTGTAGCCTCTCGCGGTCATTGTAGATTGGGCCGTAAGGGTCATAGTGACATGCAAAGCGATCATAATGTCGGCCAGAAACATTGAAAGCCAAGTACAATGGCCAGCCAAGAGTAAGGGTGATTGTAAGTGAAATAACCCTGCCAGGTGGATTGTTCAAGTACTTGGAATACCATCCGAGTTGTGATTTCGGCTTAGGCACAAAGACCTCATCACGCTCGAGAGAGCCAGTGTTGGAGTGGTGGCGACGATGACTATATTTCCAAGAGAAGTACGGGACCATCAGAGCAGAGTGGAGGATAAGCCCAACAGTGTCATCGACCCACTGGTAATCACTAAAGGCATGGTGGCCACATTCGTGCGCAATAACCCAAATACCAGTGCAAACACAACCCTGACAAATCCAATAAATAGGCCATGCAATGTAGCAATACGGGGACGGGAGGAGGTGAAAGTAAGTGGTGGCAATGTAGTACAAGATGGACACCAGTATAAGGTCATACACCACATAGGAGAAGGAACGAACGAGAGAACGCTGAAAGCAGTGAGGTGGGATGGCCTTCTTGATATCACCAACTGTGAAAGGGGGCTTTGAGGTTGGTACCTTTTCAAGAGGATTCTTCTTTTCGCCGGTCTTGCCGGTTACAACAGACATATTACCGCCGGCTCCCATTTTCGCTTCCTTACCTCTTCAATCCCGAACCTGCAAAATGTACGTTAGTCTTGCTTCACTTAACAATTCGCCGATTATTTTCTTGATATAAGATAATCTATAAGCAAACAGATCAATGCATAAAAGAAAGAAAAATTAAACATTTGCAAAATAAGTGTGGTCCCATAATGTATCCACCCCACAATCAATAAAGTCAAGAACCAAATCAGACATGAAAGGTCTTGATTTAGAGATCAAACTATCATTGGCAGAGAAGAAGTACCAAATCAACAATTCAATCAACTGACAGAAACATGAGGTCTATAGCAACAGGGTCCACATAAAATTCCAAAACAGAAATATGAGGCCAGAAATTGTCACTCATTTATAACTCAAATACAGAAACATAAAGAAGACTAATACATCAAAAGATTCACATTATGCACAGATACACAATCATAATACAGCACATTACAGCTATACCTAATAAATGCCCAAATCAAAGTCATTATCACCACAAATTTTCATGAATCATAGAACTAAAGTTGCAAAGATCAGCAAATATGTAGATTATAACCAAGTGCATAGTGCCTAAACCAAAGGGCAGCCCGGTGCACAAGGCATCCCGCGTTCACATAGGGCCCGGGGAAGGGCCGCACCCCAAGGGGCGTGATGCATACAGTCTACCATAATCCAAGCATTAGAGGTTGTTTCTACCGCTTGAACCCCAAGGTACAAAAAATACTGAATAACTGATAATCAGACAGCAAACCACTTATACTGGATGGGGAAAACCTGAATGAAATGAAACTTTTTCATGGGAAAGGAATGTTTCATCATTTGCATATTAGGTAAATGTGTATATAACACACACATACATACATACACAAGAAAATTGACTACAAAGAGTTGGCATCAATCATTCATTTTTCATCACTTGAACTAGAAGTAGATTGTACCTAATGCCAAAAGAATATTAGGCCAGTTTCCACATCTAAACAACTTGACAAGAAGTAGATTAATAAGAGTTCCCTCGAGAAAAGAATATCATCACTCTGTGTACTACGCCAAATATAATGCTTTCTCACTGGCCGTAGGCCAATAAGTACTATAAGGGCAGCCCGGTGCACTAAGCTCCAGCTATTTGTGGGGTCTGGGGAAGGGCCGAACCACAAGGGCCTATTGCAGGCTAATAAGTACTATTTTTATCAAATTCAATATATCATTAAAAAGGGCAGCCAGTGCACAAAACATCCCGCATTCACACAGGGTCCAAGGAAGGGCCACACCCCAAGTGATGTTATAGACAGCCTACCTTATTGCAAGTATTAGTGGTTGCTTCCACGGCGCGAACGCGTGACCTATAGGTCACACGGAGACAATTTTACCGTTGCTCGATGGCTCCCCTTCGACATATCATTAGATTAAATCAATTTTCAAACATACTCCAATCTCTCAACCAGTGAAAACTCAACAACTAATGACAATATAAGTAGCTTAATTAAGTTTCTATATGTATAATTAGAGTTTGCTTACTCTGAAATAACTTCTACAGGTAGTTCACATTTCCTACACGTTATTCGACTTTTTCCAGTTCCTTCAAATTCAAAACATTGCAACAGTGATGTGATAACATCAATATTAATTTAATTAATTAAAGAAGAAAAATTAGGCTGGTGCTACTCAACGATAATGCCGGTTATTGACTTTAAGCTAGGACCATTGGACCCTCATCTATTAATTAAAAGGTAAACAATTAATAACATCCACCAACCAACCAATTAAAATAGACAGCAAAAGTAATTAAAAAGTATAGCACTACTACAACATTAATTTTCCAGGTCATAAATCACTTCTCACATCCACCTCTAGGGAGAAATCCTATCAAAAATTTTAGAGAATAAAATATTGAAGGTATGCCATTTGGCCACTTAGGCCACTTGTGTTTTGTTTTTTACTTGTGAGAGAATAGATAAGTCTCAACCATAACATTTGTATTCTGTGCTTATATACCAAAAGGGGTCTATCGGAAATGATCTCTCTATCTTCACAAGGTAGGATAAGGTCTGCATACACACTATCCTCCCTAAATCCCACTTGTAGGACCGCACTGCGTATGTTGTTGTCATTGTCAGGGGCAGATTTAGGGGGCGGAAGGGGATTAGCCGGACCCATCCAATTTGTATCTCTGTATATTATATTTTGAATCCCCTTGATACAGCCCAAAAGCATAGCTCAGTGGTCAAAGGGGTTGCCGGTTCAATCCCCACTGGCCACAATTTCTTTTACGTAATTTTTTAACTTTTTCCTTTTTTTGAACCCCCTCCAAAAATCCTGTCTCTGCCACTGGTTGTTGGTGTTGTAAAAACCACTATACCAATCAACCAAATTGGTACTACTACCTACACCAGAATTCCTTCTCCTCTCTTTTTTTAAGAAAAATATAAAATTTCCAGCACAAAGTACGCTAGCTAATTTCTTCTCATCTACACGATGTACCAGGGACCCATGCCGCATGCCGCAGTAGTGGGGAGACGTACTGAGAGATACCTAGTGGAATAGTCGAGGTCAATGCAAACTAACTCGAACCCCACCATCGTTAAAACGAAAAAATATAACCAAAAGAAAATACCTAGCACAAAAACTGTATAGTAAATCTTGACCATTCAAAGGAGTACTACTCTGATTTATGTCCCCATCTGGGAAGTACAGAATCTTTAGGCAGTCATTTGAAATAATTACTATGATATGTACTTTGAATCTAATCAAATACTGTGAACCTATTTCCTTTTTGGTCCGTTCAAAAAAGAATGGTCCCTTTCTAAATTTGGTAATAATTTTAACTTAAACTTACAATTCTACCCTTAATGAGAGCTTTATAACCACACAAATGCTTTGGCCCCCTTTTTGGCTTGTTTAGGACCACATATTCCAAAAGTCTTCATTTTTTCTTAAACTCCGTGTCCAGTCAAACAGGTTCACATAAATTGGAACGGAGGGAGTATGATTTTATTTTTAATAGATTTTTATTGTTCAGATTCTAAGCAGTAATAAGATCAATGATTTTCATAAAAGCTAATGCTTTTACAAAAATTGATAACCCAAAGTAGATATTCAAAATCATTTTTCAAAATCCTCTTTAGAAAAAGAAATTCAAAACATACAAACAACTCAGCCGCTGCGGTACCTACTGAAACATGTGAATAGAAAAAAAATTTAAAAGAAAAAGACTTTGTGAGGTCAATAGAAGCAAGAATCACTTTTTCTTTTTTCTTTTTTTTTCATGATGGAAAAGTAGATTTGTCAAAATCATAACGCCCCACATAATGATTTGAACAAATCAAATCGAAATTAAAAAAATGAGTAACACACAAAAAAAGACTGATATAAATTATAAGCAAAGATTGATTTGGCCGGTAGCCGCCACCTAAAAAAGATTAAAAATTTCATTTTTCTACCCTCAAACACTTTTCAAATTCTCACATTAAACATGCTCCAAAAACTCAAAGTTTGTGAAAAATGTGTACTTACCGCTCTCAAGCAAAAGAAAAAAAAAAACATAAAAATAGTATTTTTAAAATACTAATCATTCAAAAATCAAAACCAAAAGATTTCTCTGCTTACATAGCTCATGCATGCAAATTCTTTATTTCTGCAAAAAACTAAAATAAACCCAGAGAATTACCTATCACAAAAAGTTTTTTTTTTTAAAAAAAAAAACATTTTTTCTCTACAGATGACTCATGCATGCAAAAATTCACACAAAAACATAAATTAAAGGCTTTTTCTGACAAATTTAAATTTGTGACCCTGCCTCTGTAAAATCTAAAGAGAAACCTACGCTCTTAATTAGAAGTCTTGGGTTCAAGTCTCCTGGGCACCAAGTCTTATCTAGCATGAATCCAGATTAATCAGAATCTCAATTAAAAGAAACCCAAAAAATTACATTTCACAAAATAGTTTTTAAAAAAACACACTTTTTCTCTAAATATGGCTCATGCATGCAAAAATTTACACACAAAACAGAAATCATAGGCCTTTGTGACAAATTTAAATATATGACTGTTCTTGCAAAGTCTAAAAAGAAATCTTAATTCTTAATTAGAAGTCTCGGGTTCAAAAGTCTCTCCTTTAACAAGCCTTATGTAGCGCAAATCCAAATTAATCAGATGACGTAGCTCGAATCCAAATTAATCAGAGCTCGAATCCAGATTAATCAGAGCCCCAATGCGAGCACCAGACATGGAAAATCAAAGAAAAACTAAAGAGAAACCCATTACAGATCTGGCCAAGAAAAACTCAATGCAGCTAAAATCAATCAAAAAAACCCACAACAAATCAGGAAAATTCAAATTAAAAAATGCAGGTGAAAAAAATGGAAATAATTGGAGGAGAAAATTACCTCTTTAGCCTTTAGCCTTCACTCCCCACACACACACTCTCTCTCTCTTTCTAGTAGGGAAAGAGAAGAGGCTAATTTTTTTTTGGGTATTTGAGGAAAAATGGGATTCACAAAAAGGGAGTTGTGTAAATATATATAATAGGCGATATAAGGGGAGGATCCTGCGACGGTCCTCCTTCCTTACATGCATGCTTAAACGTAACAAGCTCTCGAGGTGTCTACGTGTCATAATTTCATTGGTAGTTCGACACGTCATTCGATATCTTGGTCTTTAGAGTAGAACAAATATGGCATATTTGGAGATCTGATTTTTTTAATTTTTTTGGTTCTTGATACCCTTATATATATATTCAACTATTGCACTTCGAGTCGCATCCTTTTTCTTGTGATTAATTAGCCCCATAATTAAAACCTATTTGAAGGGGAAGCGTTCTTTATCTTTCTGATTCGCAGACCATTGCAAAAAGAAAGGAGTTCAGGATAGGAAAGTTAAATTACCTAATTTTCAATCTTAATATAGATAAAGATTAAATATACATATTTATTACGTAAAATGTATTTATCCATACGTCACAATTTGAATTGACTAGAAATATATGAAAAATACGTAGTAAGCAATATTACTGACTCTCGAATTCATAACGGGTTATAATTTTGACCTTGCTCAAAATAACACTCCTATGGCGATAGGCCTTCACCAAAAGAGAAGTTCGACTTCGCTCAAATTTACAACTGGTTATAATTTCGACCTCGCTCGAATTGACACCCTTACGGCCATTGGCCACCGCCGGGTAAAAGTAAAAATTTTCCCATCCGAATCAACAGATCGAATCTCGACCTCGTTCGAATATATGTCATAAATTAACTCCGCCCAAGATGGCGTCTCCAATTTCAACCATGCATGAGCATATAAGTCAAACTTTCGCCTAGGTTGGCAACTCTAAGTTCGACCTCGCTCGAATACATATGGAAAAATTGATTTCGCCTAAATTAGTAAGTCGGAATTCAATCCCGCTCGAGTATACAAGTCAAAACTAATTTCGCCCAAGATGGCGAATTTAAATTCGACCTCGTCTGAATTAAGGTTGGTTCCGCCTGAGTTGGCAAATCAGAAGTCAACCTCGTCCAAACTCACAAGTTCGTATTCACAATTAAAAGGGTCAGGGACTCATCACAATGAAAATCAAAAGATACACAAATAAAGGCGAAACAACCATTTTATTCAAATATACGTGCGTGACAGCCGCACCCTACAAAAGACCGAAGCGGGCCCTTGGGAAAAGATGAAAGTAAACAACAAAAGAACAAAGAAAAAACTAAGTGCAAAGGTTGCAGCAAAAGCTTCACTCAGCATCATCCCCACCGTCGTTCTCCCTAACATCATCGTCATCATCAGAAGGCAACTCATCCTCGTTATCAACGCCCTCACCAGCCTCCGGTTTCGCAGGGTCATAACCGCAGGCAGTGCCATCCTCGCATGTCTTCGCCCGAGCATCTTCAAAGGCGGCCTCTGGAATATTCCCCGCCTCCCACAAACCCTTGTATATCTCTCGCTGGGCCTCGCCGTGGACCCATAGCTCATACAAGCGGCGGGGGACCGCGGCTGAGGCAGATTCGACCCGGGCCAACAGTTGTTCCTTCTCGGCCTCAAGTGCCACGACCCGATCTCCTAGGCTCGAAGCCTCCTAGTCAATTTCACCAATAAGCTCCTCGAGCCGAGCCTCCCTCAGTGTGGCCGTTGCCCTCTCAGACTCCTGCTCAAATTGGAGGACGCGGATAGTGTCCTCCAGCGCTGCCGCTCTCGCCAAAGCCGACGTCCGAGCCTCCTCGGCACTTTCCATCCCAGCCACTTTCTTTTCCAGCTCGGCCAACTTCCCCATCCATTCTGCGCTCAAAACTTCTACTCTGGTAGCATTTTGCTCAAGTTCGGCTTGCAGAGACAACACCTTCACCCGAAGGTCCTCGCACTCCGCGGCAACCCCTTTGCGCACCTCGAGTTCCTCGTCTTTGGTACAAAGCATCTCCTCGAGCTCATTGCATATGCGGATAGACCGCACCAGCTCCTGATCTTTTTTCTCCAACTCCTCCCTAGTAGACTGGGTGCTAGTACCTGCCTTGAGCCGCTCGTGCATCTCACGGCACTTGTTGCGATACCGACAATACTTCTCGAGCATTTTCAAAAAAAATCTTGGCCCGCGTCTCAGCTCTACGAGCACTCTTGACCTCTAGCATGTAAGACAAAAAACAAAAAGAGAGAAGAAGGAGAAAGAGAAGAAAGGAGTCAGTAAAGACAAAGGTCACAAAGCAAAAAAACAAAAAGGAACTCACTCTTAAGCCCATCGCGGCCACACCGCGTGACAACTCGGAGTCACTGACTTCCTGAAAAGCTCCGCTTTCTGCGGCTGAGCATAGAAGGTCAAATTGTGGCACAAAATCCACCGTGTCTTGCAGCAGGTTGAGATCCGATGGAATTTCAAGTATTCGGGAAGGGCCTCCCGCTCTCACTACAGTTCGGGTAAAGCCCTCCTTAAACATCCTTATGTCCTCAGGATCAATGTCGGATTCAGACTCATAATCATCAACCATGACGCCTTTCCCCCTCTCATCGACCGAAGAAGGGGTACGGTTCGGCTGGGATGTCGAAGGGCCGCCCGAAATAGCAACGGCAGCCTCGGGACTCCGTCTCTCCGCCACACTAGCCTCTTGATCACTCGCAACAGGCCTAGCCTCTACGACCGGGTTGGCACCACCGCCAGTTTCGGGCACCACCGAGGCAAGGTCGCCTCTCGAAGATGTTTTGGCTGGAGGAGCCTCTTCCAACACTGCTGGTCGCTTCTTCGACGGGGCCTCTCCACTACCAGCACGGGAAGATTCACCCGTTGAACGGACTACGGGAATCGGAGTCTCTAGCTGAGGAGTAGCCTCCGCGCACACGACTTTAGCTGCGGGCGCAGATCGGGTAATAGCTCTCGGTGCAGGCGGGGCAGCGGCCCTCGGCGCAGGCCAGGCAAGGGGCACCAATTGACGGAATGCGAGCGGAGGAGCCCTCGTCCTTCGCGCTCTCCGACCTGCCAACAAGGAAAGATTAGATCGTATAATGACAAGGTTAAACTATGAGGTAAAGAATAAAGAGAATTGCAGTAGGCCGACTCACCAGTAAGAGGCTTACGCCAATACTTCTCATGGAATGACGCCCACTCACGAATCTCCATCGTATGGGGGAGAATTGCGCTCACCCACTCGTGGATATCGGCAACTAGCGGGGGGAGGTAATCTCTCGGCTGCAAAAGCAAAAACAAGTCCTTAGCAATATCACCTAAAGGAGGACGATTGATTACCGTCTTAAGAAAAACCACAAAGTAAACAAAGGAAAACTCACGAGCGAAGTTCCACGTCTCTAGAAACCCTGCCGAGTTCGCCACAAGGTGCTCTGTTCGCACATAGATGTAGCTTTCCCAAAAGCGGCGCCTTATCGTCCATCTTCACCACCAAACGCTTGGTTCCTCGATGGCGCATATGGATCATCGTACCCCGAAGAAAATGAGGGGCAAAGATGTGAAGCATGTGCCCCAAGGAAATTCCTCAGCCGGCAAGCTCCGCGTACTTGATAAGCATAAGAAAAAGTTTGTACGCGTATGGAGAGAGTTGAGCCGGGAACACTTCGTAGAAGCGGCAGAAGTCTACCACCAGAGAGGGAAGAGGAAACGTGTACCCGATAACAAAGGGGTACGCGTAAAATGCGCAGTATCTCGGGCGATGCAAATGTACAATATCCTTCCCCGCTGCCGATACCATTTCGATATGGGCAGGGATTCCCCACTTGGCCTTGAGCGCCGTAATCGTCGCTTCATCCATAGTGGAAGGGACAGGCTCCGGTTCGTTTCCGGCGGGGCTGTTAAAATCAGTCCTCATCTTCCCTGGGCGGGGTACTATCTCATCCACCATCAGAAATCTCTCGTCTTCCACCACCTCCACTCCCTCTTCAAGAAGGGGCACATCACCTTCTAGCACCGGAGCTTCAACAGCTCTATCGGTCTAGGAAGGAGCACCAGCCATTTGTCTTCTTTGATCGAAATAAACAAGGATGACGAAGGGAGAAGGGGTAATAATCACAAGGAATTCTAGCGGAAGCAGAAGTATGGAAGCAATAAAAGGGGAAAGAAGTTTGGAAAGTTCTCTGATAATTGAAAAGTGCAACAATCAAATAGAGGGTTTCTCCCTTATTTATAGAGACATAAAGGCTTTGAGTGGGAAAACCAAGAGCCGCCAATCAGAAAACAAAAGGGGCACAGAAAACGATGCGGTGTCTGGAAAACGTGCGCCATGATAACGCATAGTAAGCATTCATGATATCATGAATTGATGTGACAATCCAACTCTGAACTGATGTAACGGCCCAATGAGGTTCCTGGATCGTCACGTCGCTACCTCGCCATAAGGACCTCGACCCTTGCGTAATGATTAGATTTCTCCCAACTTTTGAATCAACGAAATCCGCCTATCGGGCTCGCCAAGAGGCGACCCCAACAGGCGGAGGGACTAACTGTATGGGTCAAAATCCGACCACAAGTGGATTACCATTAAGGGGAACGGTAAGGGGTCAACCAAGCCATGAACGTACCCATAAGGTGTAATGGCGACGAGCGCCTCGGCCACTGCCGAGATCGAGCTATCGAGAAGGCTTGCGCATCAGAATATATGCGGTCATGCTTGAGATTCCTTCCTTATCTTCTTTGCTTTTACAAATACAGAACAATATATCAAAGATGTAAGCTTATCATTTACGTTTGATGTCTTTTAATCATTCTAAGAAATATTATATGAACTCAGCCTCATTTGATTCTAGTATTCAATATGCTTAGATCTAAAGTTGATTATGTTTGGCTAGGATTTACTCTCTATTTTATCATTAATTGGCTTCACTAAAAGGCTTAATACTTTTTTGGTCAAACAATGACCATGTATAACTACATCATTTGGATATCTCTTTATTATTGATGGGTTTACAACGCTTTAGCTTTGTATTTTGATGATCTAACAAAGTTACTGTCAAAGAATCAGATAAGGAACCTGACTCATTTGGTAAAGAACTCAAATTAACGGACTCCAGCTAATGAGAACTGCTACGACTTCAGAAGATAGAGAATCAATAGAGGGACCTGATACCCTTGTGTTTCCCTGACAGTAGTACGAAGTCAATTGTTTACAGCTGGAAAGTGAATGCCTGCACTATACACAGAAACATTGCAGCGCAGGTTCTGTAGTCACTTCTCATTTGACCTACCAAGTGATTACATCACTCAAGTGATGTCATCCATGTTGTATTAGAGTATTACAACAAAACATTACTTGAACACTTGAGAATCAACTTGAGCATTCAAGCACTTAAACCGTTCACTGATCAAGCATAATTCAATTCTCAAGTGCATCAAGAACAAAGTTTAACACTACTACGGACCAGTTCCTAAATCTAGTATCTTGTTGTCCTTAGTTGAGTTGTAACTTTGTAATTGTTCTTTATTGCAATTCCTAATTTGCTTATCTAGACGTGTTGCTTAGGAACCCCCTTGTAAACCATAAACCCTTAGTATTTGTGTCGTGACTAGAGTTAGCCATGAGTTGAAGTCTTTGTAATATGTGTATTGCAAAGTGGCTTGTAATAGGTGTATTACAAGTTAGTGAGGGATTAAGAGTTTAATTCCTAGATTGCATAGGTTGTAATCTAAAAGTTGCTCATAGTGAAGTTGAAATCCTACCAGTGTAGGTCGTGATTTTTTATCCCCTTGAGTAGGGATTTTTCCACGTAAAAACTCCCTGTCTTATTTACTTACTGTTTTATTAGCTTCTCTGTGGAAACTCATAGAGGACCTGGTCTCTATATAGTTTGGTGGACTCATATATTCAATCAATTATGAAACGAATTCTTCCTTACTCCCAACTTTTTGATGGCAAATATTCGGTACGACAAGCTGATCCGAAATCTTATTGCACGAATGTAATTGTTCTAGCAACAGGGAAGAAGGCATAGTGATCAAAGACGAATACAAGATTTAAATTATATGAATTCAATATTTAAGATTTTTAATACCAGAAATATTATATTTGTAAAGTTATGAGTTTATATCTATAATTTATTATAATTATAGTGAATTTCTTATACATAAACGTATGCTATACGTCGAAAATTATGAATTCAATTGAATCCGTCATTATAATGCTACATTCGCCTTGATAGTGATGATTATATCATAGTCATTTCACGAAACCATATGTAGCTAACAATCATAATGGTTTTGGAATTAAAAAGATCAAAGTACAAGTCACCAATCAGAGGTCTCGGGTTCGAGCTTTGGGTATGAAAAATCCTTGGTAAAGAACGTTTTTCCCCAAATGAGGCCTTATACGATGCGAATCTGAATATAGTCGAGCTCCAATACGGATACCGAATACCGCGTGTGAAACTAAAAAAGAAAGAAAGAGTACAAGTCACTATCCTAAGATTTAAATAATAAGGTTACGAATTGAGTAATTTTCCATAAGTTAGGGGGTACAAAAGCAACTAATTCGGACTTTTATATGGAAAAAGTTATGTGGTGTGTGACACAGAGAGTTTGCATGTGAATAAGAAAAGGCCAAAATTTAATGGGGACTAAAATGGCCATTAGTGGCAAAGAAGTGTCCACCTGACTGCCTTGTAATTTGTGAAGCACTGAGAAAGAGTTTGAATATTAGTTAGAATATTTTGTCTACACCTAAGTATCTTCTCTTTGGTTTGGTCTCCTCTACATATAAGTTAAAAGGAAGTGAAAATTTAGTGGAATTATTTTATTATTATTTAACACTTGTCTAATTTGGCAAGTTGTTTGATTCCTCTGACCTCAAATATCTTATTCCTGATTCAGCAAATTTTGTTATTTTCTTATATATAAAATAAAGCAGTCCGATGCAGAAATCATCTCGTATTCACGCAAGTCCGCGAATAACGGAATACAGATTTAAAGTTTATGAGTTTTGAATCTGCCAACGAATTCATAGCTCGTTTGGTTATTGGGTTCGCAATAAAATATTTATATATATTTAATAAATTTTCTAATATAAAAATAGTCTAAACAAAAGATACTCGATTCGTTCGAACCCGTAAACAGTACACTACCTTCGTCCCTTTTCGTGAAAGGGACGCACATTAACGGATGTGATGTAAACAACATATCCTAATGCAAGCATTAATAGCTGCTTCCATAGCTCGAACCTGTGAAACTTTATCGTCGTTCCAAGGCTCCCCTTCAATTCTTTTCTAACATGTTAAAACCAAATGTGTTTAGAAAAAATATTTTTTCCACTTAAGGGTATGGTTCAGTGGTCAATAAAACTTGATGAGAATCATAAATTAAGTCTCACGTTCAAGTTCAGGACAAACACACTAGGTGATTTTTTCTTATTTGTCCAAACTTGCTAGACACATATACCCGATACTTATTCTAGTAGTAGGTAATAAGTACCTGTAAAATTAATTGAAGTGCGGACAAAATAATTCAAAAACCACGGTTATTAGAAAAAATATATTATTCGAGAAATTATATCTATAAATATTAACTTTTCTTTACAAGAAATTAACCATTTTCGGTAGCAACTCAAAAATATTAAATAATTTGGCTTTTGTACAAAGTTAGGCACTTATTGTGGAAAGAAATGAACAACATTGTGAAAGTCTTTTTTCAGGTAAATTATAGTAATCAGTACTTTTTTACCCATTTACTATGCCTACACAATTTATTGCAATTTGCCAGATATTTATTCCACATTAATGGCAGATTTGAAGTATCTGATTACTCTACATTTTGAATTGGATTTAACGAAAATAAATGTTTGTAGTAAATGAACAAAAGAGTCCCTCTAGTTTACGTTTTCATTCTCTATTAACCTCGTGTTTTGATTTCCAATATCTACCAATCCATACTTTCTGGTTATGTTTAGGTGGGTCTGACCTTTTGATATCGGATTTAAGTGAAGTCATAATTTTTGTTGCGAAACATAAATTTATATATAAAAATTATTAAATTGACCCTTAAAAGATGAATCTATAAAATTTAAATTTTAAATATACCTCTATTTTCATCCAACACCGTTCTTTATTACCGCTGCTGCAAATGTCGGATGATTGGAATCATTCCACCATTCACTAAAATTCTGAGTTCGAGCCATAAAAATTAATTTCTTCTTTATAGAGGAATAAATCCATCCTCCGTAAATTCTGATTGGTCGGACTAGTAAGCCTCGAATATCATATAATTAAAATAATATTCTTTATTTTTAATTAATAAAAGAACTCATATAGGTTTAAGTAGGGGTCTACATTGACCGGCTTAGTTCGATTTTTATCAAAACCAAACCAACTATATCGATTTGGATTGGTTCGGTTTTGTCGGATTTTTGAATTTTTTGTTACTTACTTATTATTTCAATCTTACTTTGTTAAATATTTGATAAGTAAATATATATTTAGTAAAATATAAAAATTTGACAAACATATTATCGATTAAAATATTCTTGTGAGAGAATTCTATTAGTAACACATAATAGTTATTTTTTTAGTCGTCTCACAATAATTTTTCGTCAATATACACTTTCAGGTTAGCCGAATTTAGTAATTAAACATAAAAATCAATATGATACTTAAATATTAATAATCACTTCACATTCGAAAAAGATATAAGAATTTAATAGATCTTAACATATGATATGAATATGGAAGAACAAAGAGATAGACGCATTTCAGTAACACTTGATAAGAAAATGATCATACTGTTGGGTTTTATGTATTTAATTATATTAAATACTTAAAAGAGGGTGAATGGAAATGGAGGGAAATGAAATTTTTGAGTGAAATTTTAAGTTTTCCCCTTGGCAAAGGGACGTTGTCCCATATTGGAAGAGGAAAAGGTTTTTGATGGGTATATAAGCAATTGCTCTTCTTCTAGCTCATAAAGAGTTGAGAAGAAGGCAAGCCTCGCGCCGTCGTCGTCGTCGTCGCTCACTCGGCTTGGCTTCGGCTTCGGTCAAATGATCGATTGATTAATTTTTGGACCAAATTTAAAGTGTTATTAAATATTTATTTTAATAACAGAATATTAATATTAAAATAAATATTAATATTAAATCCAATTCAGTTATCCAAATTTAAGGTTTCTATTTTTGTAACAGAAAATTAACTACCCTTCAATTTTCCCTTTTTATTTTCTCTCTTTACCATACGATTTTTTGAGTTTCTCCTCCTTCTTCTGCATACTTTTAGCATCAAACAAAGCAACAGTAAGTGTGATTTGCTATCGAACTTTGTGTTCGCTGAAATACTGGGGTTTGAAGTACCACTACACCAGTGTGTAATTCGTTCTATCCTGGGAGGAAATAATCCATAACCTTGGGTACTAGGAGGGGATTAAATTCCTTAAGGAAACACTGTGAATTCAGTGGGCTCGAATTGATTTCTATCTCTTTACGTTTTCTATTTATATATTATTCTGCTTTGTTTTTTCCAGAATTAGTTTACAAATACAGTTGACTAACAAGCTTAAGGAATTTAATATATTTTCTGTATTTGTACTCACTGTTTGGAAAGTAAAACCTTTGTGGTTTTGTACTCTATTGGAGATTAAAATCTACGTGATTTTAACGTTTGTGTCATTCTTTTACAGAAATGACTAATGATAATGTGAACCAAATTGTTCCAACGGTGACTGCCAATGCCTCAACGAGCCGAACAACACCGGCAGCATTGGCACTGGCGGAGAAATCCAAAAAAATTTTCGGGATTGATTTCAAGCGCTGGCAGCAAAAGATGTTCTTCTATTTGACTACTCTAAGTCTCCAGAAGTTCATCAAGGAAGATGTTCCTGTGCTGTCCGATGAAACTCCAGAAACCGAACGCTTTCTCGTGATTGAGGCGTGGAAGCACTCAGATTATTTGTGCAAGAATTATATTCTAAGCGGTCTGGAGGATGCTTTGTATAACGTCTACAGTGGCGTGGAAACGTCAAAAGAACTGTGGACTGCGCTTGAAAAGAAATACAAAACTGAAGATGCCGGGTTGAAGAAGTTCGTTGCTGCAAAGTTTTTGGACTACAAAATGGTTGTCACGACCCAAAATCCACTAAGGGTCGTGATGGCGCCGGACACTACTGTCAGGCAAGCCAACAACAAATAACTAGTAACTTCTCGTTTTAAATATTTCTGAAATCACTTCTTTTATACGTTTAAACAATACATAATAAATTCCACTGAATAAATAATGATACATTTAACAATTCTAACTTTCTGAATAAACCCATAGACATCCCCAGAACTCGGTGTCACAAGTGCATGAGCTATTTCTAAGGAACAACACAATACAACATCCGTCCGGAATACAATTGGACAGAAAGTAGATACAATACACTGAAAGAGACTATACTAGCTGCGGATCACCTCAAGTAATGCAGCTCACCTAGTCCCAGTATCATCCATGCTGCTACGCCCAGTAAGCCACTAGAAGTACATGTGCCTGTGCAACAAAAATGCACAGCAAGTGTAGCATGAGTACGAAAACAACGTGTACTCAGTAAGTATCCCGTCTAATCTCGAAGAAGTAGAGACAAGAGGTCGACTTCGACACTTACTAGTGGTCCAATAATGTGATGTCAATAATACATTAAATCGTGGATTTCCATAAACATGATTGTAATTCAATGGAATGAAGCAAGTAAACAATTCTTTCTTTTATAGGCTCCAAATTTCTTTAAGTCCTTTATACAAATATTCTCAAGTCAGGAAGAGGCAACAACAACTTTAATAAGTTCAAGGCAGCAATACAAGCATGCGCAAATCATGCCGAGGACGTACGGCCCGATCCAATAATATTTAAACTGTGCACTGCCAAAGGGTCGAATGACGCGAACCATAGATGCATCTATTTAATCTACCGAGACGTTCGGCCCGTTCCACAATATATAAACACATTCAAACAGTTAATTAAGAACTCATCAGGGAGCAATTTATCCAAGGGAAAACCAATTCTCTTTTAACAACAATTCAAGAAAATGAAGGTAATTCTTTTTAGAAATTCATTTACTAACTCAACGTGATTTAAACAATTCAAACTGTCAATAAGATTACAAATATTCCAAGGATAACATGCTTTTGGGTCCTAGACTACCCAGACATAAATATAATAGTAGCTACACACGGACTCTCGTCACCTCGTACGTACGTAGCCCCCACAAATAGGAGCACATAACCAATTAACTCACCTATGGGGACAATTCCCTCTTACAAGGTTAGAAAGGAGACTCACCTCGCTCCGAAGATCCATAACCGGCATTCCACGCCCTTCCGAAGACTCAAATTGATGCACAACGCTCCAAAACTAGCCAATAATTATGCAAATCTATTAATATATGCTCAATTACTCATTACAATCCAATATATAACAATTCCTAACCCCGATCGAAAAGTTGACAAAAACGCCCTCGGGCCCACGTAACCGGATTCCGAATTTTTTTGAAGATTAAGCTTACCCATAACTCCACGAACTCAAATATATAATTTACTCTCAATTTCAAACCCAAAATCATGGTCAAATTCCAAGAATATCAATTTCTAGGTCTTTTCACCAAAACCCCAAATTTCTACCAATTTACATGCTAAAATCCATACATAATCAATGTATTTAACTCAAGATAGGTGAGATTAACTTACCTTGTCATTGATGATCAAAAATCCCACTTGAAGCTCTCAAAGATCGTCCACTCCTAATGAATAATGGGGGAAAATGACAAACCCCCGATTTTAAAAGAACCATTCTGTCCCAGCACTTTCCGCACCTGCGGTCACTCGACCGCTTCTGCGGTTCCGCAGGTGCAGTACAATACCGCTTCTGCAATCTTCCTCCAGTTGCCCCAGCCCGCTTCTGTGCCTCTCCTTCCGCAGGTGCGGTCCCGCATCTGCGGCAAAGTGACCGCATCTGCGGTACCATGCCTAGCCGCCCATTTCCGCTTTTGCGGCATCGAAGGCCGCTTCTGCGGCCCTATTTTCGTAGGTGCGGTTACACCAACAACCAGCAACTTCAGCTCCTCCAAAATTTTATTTTTGATCCGTTGACCATCCGAAATCCTCCCGAGGCCCCTGGGACCCCAACCAATCATACCAACCAGTCCCAAAACACATTACGGACTTGCTCGAGGCCTCGAATCATATCAAACAACGCTTAAACCACGAATCGACCTCCAATCCAAACTTTATGAACTTTAGAATTTCAATCTTCTACTTTCGATGTTTAAACCTATCAAATCACGTTCGATTGACTTCAAATTTTGCGCACAAGTCATATTCGACATTACGGACTTACTCCAACTTTCGGAATCGGATTTCGACCCCGATATCAAAAAGTCCACCTCCGGTCAAACTTCTCAAAAACCTTCAAGTTTCTATCTTAAGCCAAATGGCTCCAAAATGCTCCACGGATATCCGAATTCACTCCCGATCGCGCTCCCAACTCCAGAATCACCATACGGAGCTACTCCCAGACTCGAAATCCCAAACGGATATCCATAACACTGAAATGCACTTCAACCCAAACTTATGAAATTTCTTCCAAAATGCTAACTTCCATAATAGGCGCCAAAACGCTCCCGGGTCACCCAAAACCTGATCCGGCCATATGCCCAAGTCCGAAATCATCATACGAACCTGCTGGAACCTTTAGATCCCGATTCCGAGGTCGTTTACTCTGAAATCCAGTCCTAGTCAATTCTGTTAACTTAAAGCTTCCGAAATGAGAATTTCCTATCCAAGTCAACTCCGAACTTCCCAAAATTTAATTCCGACCACGCGTACAAGTCATAATGCCTAAATTTAAGGTGCTCATGGCCTCGAACTGTTGAACGGCGTGCTAGGGCTCAAAACGACCGGTCGGGTCGTTACATCCTCTCCCACTTAAACATATGTTCGTCCTCGAACATGCTAGGAAATGTGTTGGGGTTGTCTGGAATCACTGCTTAATACCCCGTGCACCTACCCGTGCTACCACAACTCAGTTGGGCACATCAACTCGATCATATCTAAAGATACGCCTTTTCATTTAGGCAACTAAGCCTTGGAGCCCAGTTTCAACATCCGAAATTCTCTGCCAGGCCTGTTGTCGACATATGAACACCGTATCAATCACCACACGCTGTTCCAGAACATGACTACACACCCTTGCTGAATTCACACCATGCACCCCATCATTCACAAGACCATAATAACACTCTCTGATCATAATAGTCGATATTTCCCGAATCTGATGCTCACAATGCACCCCATGACATATATAAGTCCCGTTCCAACTTTCGCAATGCCGCCACGACGGTAGGGATGTGTAGAAATTCATAACCAACTGCCGAACCAACGATCCATAGGGTCTATACTCCTGTCAAGAACCATCACCTCTTTCTGAACCAAATAATGGTCTTTGCTCCTTCAAATACTTCATATATTCAGATTGCACTGATCCTAAGTTCAAAGATCTCGTCTCACCCAGTACGAACTGCTCATGCAATAAGCCACCCCGGACATGGCCGAAAGTCTCATATGATGCCACAACGTGCCAATAGGCTACTAACTCGAACGCGATACATAAGGAAAATAAACTCTGGAAGGGACTACTCAAATCACGCAACTAATATGAACTTTCCTCAGAAAAATGAAGAAACAGAACACATAGAATATAAGGGACTGTAATTATCATCACACTGTTGCGGCGTGCAACCCGATCCGCACATAAAACTCACATAAGGAGATACACATCGAGATGAATTGCTCATTACAACAAGATACCGAATATCGGTCACAAGCACGCTAAGTGCATAATACCACCCCTGAGGGGACATATAGTGCCATAAGCTACAACTCAAACACAACTGAGGTGCGAGATACGATCTGAATCTCAAGAGCCATTTTGCTCATATAACATCATCTCTACGCGAAACCTCAACACATAAGCAATTTCCCAAGCCGTCTCACAACTCACACGGCGCAATGTATCATTACATGAAACATCTGGCGGCGAAATAACACTTTGACTACTCCTCCTTAAGGAGAGCATTACCGAAATGAACACATCTGGCCTGATATAGAGCGCATATTCACCCTTGAATCCATCCACAGACCTCAAGCCAATCCTGATCGCACTGAAATAGGCTAATAACCTTTCAGTGGTCCATAATAACTCCTCTTTCGCTCATAACACATAAGAACAACCATCATAACCGGAGTAATCATCCACAGTCCACAACCCAATAAACCGATTGACCTCTAGGCATAAATTCTCAAATTAATGACATCACCGCAATCTTCATACTTGGTTTAACTCTTCAATCAATCAAGTGACTACATGCCACACTTATACAGCCTTCCCGTGGGGTACGCTCCCACCACCTTTCGTAATAGATAACAGGTCTGTACGTCCAAACCACCGGCCGCACTAACGCTGAAAAGTGATTAAGAATCCTTAACCAGGATGCAAAGCCTTTTCCACAAAACACCGATCTCAGGCAACGCTGAAGACAATACCAACTTGCTTTAAACATCGAAACTCCTTTCCTGCTCATCCGAGCTCGTGACATCCTTGTCAACACCGAACTGCAACCTTGATCCTCACTTCAAATTCCATACCACTCACTGCGCCTAACACGCCAATGTACGATATATTATGATTTTTTTACAGTAACTCCGGAACCACTAATAGATTAACACTTCATCATATAGAAACTTTTCACTTAACTCACTTCAGGAGAACCATAGCAACACACAGGTGAATTCTCATATCCGTAGAATATGCAAGTCTCTAAGTAGTGGTCTAAGCTACCACAGCCCTTCTGGAGTCCGCCTACGCATAGCAGGCCATAACAGTAGAATACTTTTGAATAACATTAATTACGGCCGACAAGCCTCACACGTATCGCCACAAATCACTTGCATAACTTGATCGCGCTGAAGGAACTGATCACTGCCACTAATATGCCAATTCAACTATGGCTAATCAATCTATCTTCTTCCAATTTATCCTTGATTGCCTTAGAAATAATAATAACTCTATCCAACACATAGCATACTCCATCCGCGCTCATCCCGAGTGACCTTGAATCACGAGACCATGCTATCTCAAACCCCACGAACCATTTCATACCTCCCGAAGGCTACACTGCAAGTCAAAACATCATAGGACATTCTGTGCCCCTTCTCATAAGCTGCTACCAAGCTTGATTCTTAACCGTACCTATAGGCTCGAAATCACCGGGCACTACGCCTTGCCCCTTTGAATCCACTAGGACCGTTGCTGAGAGCCACCCGCTCTGACTTGGACCCGAATATAATCAATTCCATAAATCTTCTAGCACATGAATACCCCCTCGACGAAGCACCCGGCAGAATCACTTTCCTGGAAATCCACATCCATACAAGGCATGAAATCCTGAATTCTTCCCCAAGTCTGAACATGAGCTAATAAGGTCAACCATAGCACACCTTTATCAATTCCTTTGCTCAATTTACCACTTATGTCCCTTTCCTGTAGCTGAAATAACCCATCAATATGCTAATAATCAGAAACCTCGCAAGTAGTTAACCAGGCAAATCCTTAATCATAGGCGGTGGGACTCTCCCACTTAGCCTGAAGCCATTATTACACAAATTCTAGAATTCACCAGGATCCTTTATCTCTTGTTGACATGACCTTGTACAGTCAACCGCCAAAATTCTCGGAATCTTTCTGTAAAACCCTCTTGTTATACTCTAAATCATCAACCACGTTTACACGACCGATCTCCTTACTGTACAGCCAATAGAACCCTTCGCAGAAGCCTCGCCAACCATGCGACCGCCGACCTGCTCACTTGAGATATCCTGCCTGTAGAATCTTCGTGCCGACGTCTTCCAACGCTGCTACGCGGGGCGCAATCACCATGACATTAACGACCCATCCTGAGTCCCAGCTCATTCTCTAGCTGCACAAGTCCATTCACCCCCCGTGGACATCAATTAAGTGCGCGACAACATCCTTCCAATTCAAAGTTAGGTTATATCCTTCTTCATTCCAAGCAGCTCCCTTCCGTTATATCAAGCCTCCTGCCGCATAATAGTCCATGCTCCAAATTAATCTGTAGGCCCAAATCACCGATCACTAAAATTCCCAAATCACTCCAAACTCTCTCACTTTGGCGGAACTCACCCCTTTAGTCGACTACTCGACCTTTACTTCTTTTACCTGGCCTTCTAGAAATTTTAACCACCGCCTGACACCCCCCACATGTCCTTCCTTATCCTTTGCTGCTCAGTTGTTGCCTTAGATAAAATCTATATTCCTTGCACTTGAACCCACAACTGCTGCTAACTTTAAACCTTTCCGAAGATAATCTTCCTCGAACCGTCGACAATAGAAATATTGATTCAATCCTGAACTACCGCGCCCCGCGATATCTAACAGCCGCATCTTCAATACTATTACACAATATCTTACCCCGAAGGCGAATTGTAGAAGATCATAACACCGGCGAACTAAGTACGTTCAATTAGGACAACGACATCTCAGCATAGAAGGAAACTCCACCACGCTCGCAAATACCAAGTCTCGTTACTCCACCAGCCCATATCTGACCATTCTTAGTCCGTTTACCTTTCCCCTGCCGGGAATAAAATACCGAATCTCTAGATCATGCACTGAGTGAACCTCCCTTCAAGTCATTCACTGCCCCGACACGTCGGCAACCGCCCTACCATCATATCAATACCGCGGAACAATCGTTCATAGCATCATGGCAATTTGTGCCTAGCCTCAGAGATCTCAGAAGTACCGCTACTGAGCTGAAACGACAGAATATCCTTCCACAAGGCGACAATAATAGCTCAAAAAACTATGCAGGGAGAAACACCCCGCACTGCATCGGTGGTACCATTACAAGTCTTCAATTCTCGATTCATAACAAGCGGTTCGCATCGCGTAAGATTGAGTAGGAAGGAATTAAAGGCGTAAGCCTCCAGGGATCAAATCGCACGATGAGGAATCAAGAAGGGAAGTACTTCTAACAGTCCTGCAGCCTCCCGAGGATAAGTACAGACGTCTCCGTACCGATCCGCGAGACTCTACTAGACTTGCTCATGACTCGTGAGACCTACGGGAAACTAGTGCTCTGATACCATGTAGTCACGATCCAAAATCCACTAAGGGTCGTGATGGCGCCGGACACCACTGTCAGGCAAGCCAACAACAAATAACTTGTAACTTCTCGTTTTAAATATTTCTGAAATCACTTCTTTTATACGTTTAAACAATACATAATAAATTCCACTGAATAAATAATGAAACATTTAACAATTCTAACTTTCTGAATAAACCCATAGACATCCCCAGAACCCGGTGTCACAAGTGCATGAGCTATTTCTAAGGAACAACACAATACAACATTCGTCCGGAATACAATTGGACAGAAAGTAAATACAATACACTGAAAGAGACTATACTAGCTGCGGGTCGCCTCGAGTAATGCAGCTCACCTAGTCCCAGTATCATCCATGCTGCTACGCCCAGTAGGCCACTAGAAGTACATGTGCCTGTGCAACAAAAATGCACAGAAAGTGTAGCATGAGTACGAAAATAACGTGTACTCAGTAAGTATCCCGTCTAATCTCGAAGAAGTAGAAACGAGAGGTAGACTTCGACACTTACTAGTGGTCCAATAATGTGATGTCAATAATACATTAAATTGTGAATTTTTATAAACATGATTGTAATTCAATGGAATGAAGCAAGTAAATAATTCTTTCTTTTATAGGAAATCTCCAAATTTCTTTAAGTCCTTTATACAAATATTCTCAAGCCAGGAAGAGGCAATAACAACTTTAATAAGTTCAAGGCAGCAATACAAGCATGCGCAAATCATGCCGAGGATGTACGGCCCGATCCAACAATATTTAAACTGTGTACTGCCAGAGGGTCGAATGGCGCGAATCATAGATGCAACTATTTAATCTACTGAGGCGTTCGGCCCGTTCCACAATATATAAACGCATTCAAACAGTCAATTAAGAACTCATCAGGGAGCAATTTATCCAAGGGAAAACCAATTCTCTTTTAACAATTCAAGAAAATGAAGGTAAATCTTTTTAGAAATTCATTTACTAACTCAACGTGATTTAAACAATTCAAACTGTCAATAAGATTACAAATATTCCAAGGATAACATGTTTTTGGGTCCTAGACTACCCAGACTTAAACATAATAGTAGCTACATATGGACTCTCGTCACCTCGTACGTACGTAGCCCCCACAAATAAGAGCACATAACCAATTAACTCACCTATGGGGACAATTTCCTCTTACAAGGTTAGAAAGGAGACTCGCCTCGCTCCGAAGATCCATAACCGGCATTCCATGCCCTTCCGAAGACTCAAATTGATGCACAACGCTCCAAAACTATCCAATAATTATGCAAATCCATTAATATTGCTCAATTACTCATTACAATCCAATATATAACAATTCCTAACCCCGATCAAAAAATTGACAAAAACTCCCTCGGGCCCACGTGCCCGGATTCCGAAAATTTTCGAAGATTAAGCTTACCCATAACTCCACGAACTCAAATATATAATTTACTCTCAATTTCAAACCCAAAATCGTGGTCAAATTCCAAGAATATCAATTTCTAGGTCTTTCCACCAAAATCCCAAATTTCTACCAATTTACATGCTAAAATCCACACATAATCAATGTATTTAACTCAAGATAGGTGGGATTAACTTACCTTGTCGTTGATGATGAAAAATCCCACTTGAAGCTCTCCAAAATCGTCCACTCCCAATGAAAAATGGGAGAAAATGACCAAACCTCCGATTTTAAAAGAACCATTCTGTCCCAGCACTTTCCGCACCTGCGGTCACTCGACCGCTTCTGCGGTTCCGCAAGTGCGGTACAATACCGCTTATGCGATCTTCCTCCAGTTGCCCCAGGCCGCTTCTGCGCCTCTCCTTCCGCAGGTGCGCTCCCGCATCTGCGGCAAAATGACCGCATCTGCGGTACCATGCCTACCCGCCCATTTCCGCTTCTGCGGCACGAAGGCCGCTTCTGCGGCTCCGCACCTGCGGCCCTATTTTCGCAGGTGCGGTTACACCAGCAACCAGCAACTTCAGCTCCTCCAAAATTTCGATTTTGAACCGTGAACCATCCGGAATCCTCCCGAGGCCCCCGGGACCCCAACCAATCATATCAACTAGTCCCAAAACACATTACGGACTTGCTCGAGGCCTCGAATCATATCAAACAACGCTTAAACCACGAATCGACCTCCAATCCAAACTTTATGAACTTTAGAACTTCAAACTTATACTTTCGATGTTTAAACCTATCAAATCACGTTCGATTGACTTCAAATTTTGCGCACAAGTCATATTCGACATTACGAACTTACTCCAACTTTCGGAATCGGATTTCGACCCCAATATCAAAAAGTCCACCTCCGGTCAAACTTCTCAAAAACCTTCAAGTTTCTATCTTTAGCCAAATGGCTCCAAAATGCTCCACGGACATCCGAATTCACTTCCGATCGCGCTCCCAACTCCAGAATCACCATACGGAGCTACTCCCAGATTCGAAATCCCAAACGGATATCGATAACACTGAAATGCACTTCAACCCAAACTTATGAAATTTCTTCCAAAATGCTAACTTCCACAATAGGCGCCAAAACACTCCCGGGTCACCCAAAACCCGATCCGGGAATACTCCAAAGTCCAAAATTATCATACAAACCTGCTGGAACCTTTAGATCTCGATTCTGAGGTCGTTTACTCTGAAATCCAGTCCTAGTCAATTCTCTTAACTTAAAGCTTCCGAAATGAGAATTTCCTATCCAAGTCAACTCCGAACTTCCCGAAATTTAATTCCGACCACGCGTACAAGTCATAATGCCTGAATTGAAGCTGCTCATGGCCTCGAACTGCTGAACGGCGTGCTAGGGCTCAAAACGACCGGTCGGATCGTTACAATGGTAGATAGCAAGTCTATTATTCCCAAGTCCAGGAATTGCAAGTGATTATTCACGATCTCCTTGCTGAAGGTATAAATCAAATTAATACTGATGTTGAATGTAGTAATCTTAGTAAAATTTTTACTAACAGAAATTTCATTGAAGGTCTTGTCATCAATGAAGCATTCCAAGTAGCAGCGATGATTGAGAAGTTGCCTCCTTTGTGGAAGGACTTCAAAAACTACTTGAAACACAAACGCAAGGAGATGTCCCTTGAAGATCTCATTGTTCGGTTGAGAATCGAAGAGGACAACAAAGCTGCTGAAAAGAGAGGCTGTGGAAACTCAACAATAATGGGAGCAAATATTGTTGAAGAGAAAAAAAAGAGGAAGAAGGCTTCTGGACCGAAATACAATCCAAGCAAGAAGCGATTCAGTGGAAATTCCTACAACTATGGAAAAGCCGGACCTAAATCTACAGAGTGTCGTGCTCCGAAGTAAGACAAGAAGAAGGGTCAAGCAAACATGGTTGAAAAGCATGATGATGTTGATGACTTATGTGCCATGCTTCCGAATGCAACTTGGTGGGCAATCCTAAAGAGTGGTGGATTGATTCTGGAGCCACTCGCCATGTTTATGTTGTTAGAGAAGCTTTTGCTACTTATGCTCCTGTTGGACCCGATGAGACGCTTTCTATGGGAAATGCTGCAAAGGCGAAGATTGAAGGATGTGGGAAAATATTTCTCAAAATGACTTCCGGCAAAGTGGTGACTTTGAACAACGTCCTTCATGTTCCCGAGATTTGGAAAAATTTAGTCTCTGCTGGACTTTTTGTTAAGAATGGTTTTAAATGTGTTTTTATTTTCGATAAGGTTGTAATAAGTAAGAATGAAATGTTTGTAGGAAAAGGTTATCTCACTGAGGGCCTTTTCAAGCTGAATGTAATGGTTGTTGAAAATAATAATAAAATTTCAGCTTCGTCTTACTTACTTGAGTCAAATGAATTGTGGCATATACGTTTGGGTCATGTTAATTATTAAACCTTGTGGAAAATGATTAATTTGGAAGTATTGCCTAAATTTGAAAGCGACAGATCAAAATGTCAAATATGTGTGGAATCTAAGTATGTTAAACATCCTTATAAGTCAGTTGAAAGGAATTCAGATCCTTTAGACTTAATTCACACAGATATTTGTGATATGAAGTCAATACCATCTCGCGGTGGAAAGAAGTATTTCATAACTTTTATTGATGATAGTACTAGATATTGCTATGTTTACTTACTTAATAGTAAAGATGAAGCAATAGACGCATTCAAGCAATACAAAAATGAAGTTGAAACGTAACTTAATAAGAAAATCAAAATTATAAGAAGTGATAGGGGTGGTGAATATGAATCTCCTTTTGAACAAATATGTTTAGAATATGGAATTATTCATCAAACAGCGGCCCCTTACACGCCCCAATCCAATGGGATTGCAGAAAGAAAGAATCGTTCATTAAAGGAGATGATGAACGCTTTATTGATAAGTTCTAGTTTGCCACAGAACTTGTGGGGGGAAGCCGTTCTTACGGCTAGCCGAATACTAAATCGAGTACCCCAGAGCAAAACACAATCCATTCCATACGAAAAATGGAAAGGAAGGAAGCCCAACTTGAATTATTTTAAAGTGTGGGGGTGTTTGGCAAAAGTGCAAGTTCCTAAACCTAAAAGGGTAAAAATAGGACCGAAAACCGTTGATTGTGTTTTCATAGGATATGCGACTAATAGTAAAGCATATCGATTTCTGGTTCATAAATCAGAAAATCCCGACATTCATAATAATACGGTTATAGAATCAGATAATGCTGAGTTCTTTGAAAATATATATCCGTATAAAAAGGAATGTGAGTCGATTGGTGAAGGATCTAAACGACCTCGGGAAGAAACAAAAGAAAGTACACTTAACCAGGAGGATCCAAGACATAGTAAACGTCAAAGAACGTCTACTTCATTTGGACCAGATTTTGTGACTTTCTTATTGGAAAATGAGCCTCAAACATTTAAAGAAGCTATGTCTTCTTCAGAATCATTGTTATGGAAAGAGGCAGTCAATAGTGAAATAGAATCCATATTGAACAACCATATATGAGAATTGGTTGATCTTCATCCTGGAAATAAACCGTTGGGTTCTAAATGGATCTTTAAGAGGAAAATGATAGATGATGGCACTATTGACAAATTTAAGGCAAGACTTGTGGTCAAAGGGTATAGAACAACGAGAAAGTCTTGACTATTTTGATACATACTCTCCAGTTACAAGAATTACATCCATACGAACGTTAGTAGCGTTAGCTGCAGTTTATGGTCTTGAAATTCATCAAATGGATGTTAAGACAGCCTTCTTAAATGGAGAGTTGGAGGAAGAAATTTACATGGAACAACCTGAAGGGTTTGTGGTTCCAGGTAAAGAAAAGAAGGTATGTAGACTTGTTAAGTCCCTTTACGGATTAAAACAAGCACCCAAACAATGGCATGCTAAATTTGACCAAACAATGTTGTCAAATGGTTTTAAAATAAATGAATGTGATAAATGTGTGTACATTAAAAATGTTCCAAATCACATAGTCATTGTTTGCTTATATGTGGATGATATGCTGATAATGAGTAATGACATTGCCAACATAAATGCTACTAAGCGTATGCTAACTAGCAAGTTTGATATGAAAGACTTGGGAGTTGC
The DNA here is from genome assembly GCF_001879085.1 of Nicotiana attenuata. Classification (NCBI taxonomy): domain Eukaryota; kingdom Viridiplantae; phylum Streptophyta; class Magnoliopsida; order Solanales; family Solanaceae; genus Nicotiana; species Nicotiana attenuata. The sequence goes on from NW_017673242.1 coordinate 116,674, forward strand.
TGATTTAATTCTGGGAATTAAGATCCATAAGACTTCTCAAGGTCTGGCATTGTCACAATCTCATTATATTAAGACAGTACTTGAAAAATTCAAGCACTTGGGCTTTAAAGTTGCAAAGACTCCAATTGACGTGAATCTTGCATTAGCAAAGAACAAAGGCCAAAGCATATCACAATTGGATTATGCTCGTGTGTTGGGTTGCTTAATGTACATCATGAATTGTACACGACCAGATATAGCTTGTGCTATAAGTAAATTGAGTCGATATACGAGCAATCCAGGTCAATCTCATTGGATGGCCATGAAACGAGTTTTGGGGTATTTAGTACATACCCAGGACTTTGCTTTGCACTACAGTAAATATCCTGCGGTCATTGAGGGATACTGTGATGCAAATTGGATCACCGGATCAACTGATTCCAAGTCCACAAGTGGATATGTATTCACTATTGGTGGAGGAGCGGTATCTTGGAAGTCGTCCAAACAAACTTGTATTGCCCGCTCTACAATGGAGGCTGAATTCATAGCTTTAGATAAAGCCGGTGAAGAAGCTGAATGGCTCCGGAATTTCTTGGAAGATATTCCATTTTGGCCCAAACCGTTGGCACCAATATGCATACATTGCGATAGTCAAGCGGCAATTGGAAGGGCTGGGAGCGTTATGTATAACGGTAAATCTCGTCATATACGACGAAGACATAAAACCGTTAGGCAATTACTCTCTAGAGGAATTATCACGATTGATTATGTAAAGTCAAGTGATAATGTGTCGGATCCACTTACAAAAGGCCTAACTAGAGAGGTAGTTGAGAAATCATCAAGGGGAATGGGACTGTGGCCGAGAACAAGTCATAGTGGCGGTAACTCTACCTAGAAGACTGGAGATCCCAAGATCTAGGTTCAAGGAGATCAAACAAAGTCATTAATGACGGTTCAACATTGTCAACTAAACTTTTGGTCCATTCTCGTGATGAGACAATGTTCAGTACCAAGGATAAAGCATTAAGGCTTTTTAATGATTTCTAAATTTGATATGGGGTATATCAAATAGTGTATCTATGGGATGACACGTTTAGGAATCACCTATGTAAGTGTGAAGTGTTAGCCGCTTCAAGGAGAACTTTGTAAGGCCAGTTCTCTACGCACTTATGAAACCAGGCGGTGTTCATGGCTGAAACGAACAAAACAATGAGAACCAAAGACGGTTAAGGGTTGGTTGTGTGACTTGTGGTTGTCTAGGTATACACTAAAGTTCGACGGTTCAAAGATATCAAATTTACCGATTGATCGAGTATATCCGACATAAGTTCACTACGGAAAGTTCAAAGGGAAACCTACTTATCCAGATGCAATTAATCCTTGCTTGCGAATCACACAGTTTCTCATGCATGTTTCCGTGATATAGCCATTCTCCATTCATGTGGGGGATTGTTGGGTTTTATGTATTCAATTATATTAAATACTTAAAAGAGGGTGAATGGGAAATGGAGGGAAAT
>NW_017673242.1:122738-144223 GCF_001879085.1 Nicotiana attenuata
TACTAAAAAGAGGTGAATGGGAAATGGAGGGAAATGAAAATTTTTGAGTGAAATTTTAAGTTTTCCCCCTTGGCAAAGGGACATTGTCCATATTGGAAGAGGAAAAGGTTTTTGATGGGTATATAAGCAATTGCTCTTCTTCTAGCTCATAAGAGTTGAGAAGAAGGCAAGCCTCGCGCGTCGTCGTCTGTCCTCGCTCGCTCGCTCGGGCGGCTTCGGCTTCGGATTCAGATTCGGATTTGGTCAAATGATCGACGATATTGATTAAAAGTAAAATATTAACAAAATGTTATTAAATATTTTTAATAACAGAATATTAATATTAAATAAATATTTAATATTAAATCCAATTCAGTTATCCAAATTTCGGTTTCTGTTTTTGTAATAGAAAATTAACTACCCTTCAATTTCCCTCTTTATTGTTGAGTAAATAACCATTTATGTTATGGTATTTATGCTGGGCCGTTTTGCATAAACAGCCATTCTGAAAAGTTGCACCTCTTCAGATTCCAGCCCAACTTTGGCTATAAATACAAGGCCATTCTGCTCAGAATTCTCCATACAATTTTCTGAGTTTCTCCCTCCTTCTCCTGCATACTTTTAACATCAAACAAAGCAACAATAAGTGTGATTTGAACCCAAACTTTGTTTCCTGAAACACTGGGGTTTGAAGTACCACTACACTAGTGGTTAATTCGTTCTATCCTGGAGGAAATAATCCATAACCCTGTGGTACTAGGAGGGGATTAAATTCCTTAAGGAAACACTGTGAATTCATTGGCTCGAATTGATTTCTATCTCTTTACGTTTTCTGGTTATATAACCTTTGTTTGTTCCAGAATTAGTTTACAAATACAGTTGACTAACACATACAACCCTATATTAAGGTAATAAATATGGAGCACTTCATATTCATATAAAATATCTCCAAGAGAATTCCAAATAATTCTAATAATAAAAGAAAATTCTATAATATATTACTTAAAAGTATATACAAAAATTAATATAAGTATATATCGGGTTGGTTCGGATTTTTACTCAATACCAAACCAAATCAAACCAAACCAAGTTGGATTTTTTAATCGGTGGTGAGAATGCATTTGGTGCGATTTTTCGGTTCGGTTGTACAACCCCAGGTTTAAGCATTTCTTTGTTTGTTTTTTTTAGGCTCGAGAGAAAAAGTTTGTACCATACCTTAAAAATATCAAGACCTTGTGTAATTTGTGAGAATTCCTAAGTTTTATTATCAAGAAATAAGATAAGAAAAAATCATCTATTCATGTGAACGAACCTATAATGTATCAAAAAGTTGTCGTACTATACACCATAACACTACATATCTTTGATCTTGATCTTACACTAGAATGGAGGGAGAAAAATGGGAAAATATAGAATGTTTTATAGGGCGAGTGCACGGATAGTCATTCTGAGGGATGCTATTTAGGAATTAGCCAATTACTTATTTTTTTTTCTTTCTGAAAATTTAAATTAAAAATCTTAATTTCGGACAACTCAGGACATTTTTTTCCTGAAAAATTAAATTAAAGGAAATTAAAATTTAGGAGTCACTGCCTAATTCCTAAATAACAGTCTTTTAGAATGACTACCTGGTATCATTTCTACGGTTTTAAAGGTCTGATGCAAGTTTTACATGGGTTTGAATATAGCCCAATTGTGTCACGCCCCAACCTCGGAGGCGCGACCGGCGCTCAATCGAGTGAACCCAACTGAGCAAGCCTTATTGACACTTCTAACCAACTCAATATGATTAGGGAATCTGGCTTTCGTTAATTAGACAATAGCAAACTTGAACATTCAATATTTGTTAGTTCATTTTTTATATCACACATCTTAAATCATGGCTATGTCTCCAAGAGTTTTATACAGTCATTGCTTAGGCGGGCTAGGAATAGGTTATAACATAGATCATTAACCCAACCAACACTCATACATAACCCACACAACGTCTACGGAGCCTCTATGGATACAAAAGACGAATTATGACAATGCCGGCAACAAGGGCCTGGCTATACTTCAAATAGAAGTACTACAACAAAGAAAATACATCATAACCCCTTGAAGGAAAAAGGGGCTCACCAAGTCTTCGGGAGAAGGACACTCCGCTATGCGCGATCGACACTGTCCGCTATAGAAATACCTACATTCATTTAAAAATGTAGCGCCCCCGGCAAAAGGGACGTTAGTACCATGGAATAATACTAGTATGTATAACTAAACACCATCTAATTAGAAAGAACTTTAATACAAGAATAAGAAAATCACAAGTATAACTCAAAGGTTTAAACTATCACAACATTACAAATAAAGGAATCATACAACTTTCACATCATTTTTCTGTAGTTTTTAGTTTAGGCATTTCACATTATTCATTATTGCTCACAATGCCACCGCTACTTGAGCGAGTCCGATCTCGACACCGATCGGCCAGGTTGCCTCCTTTGAGGCATACGCTTCAATCACAATTTCATTTTTCTTTTTTTCAGAATTTAAATATCAGCATAATACCACCATGTGTGCGGCATGGCGTCCGATCACGGCCCGATCGGCTAGGCCGCCTTACCACGACGTTGTTCCTTTCTCATTAGTCATTTCGTTTCACATATATCATTTCATAGGCACTTGGGGCCACAACTTATCACATCATTCTTGGCACTAGGCCGCATTTAACATTATTCCCAATTTCAATATTAGCTTTGCCATTTAGGACAGTAGGTGCATACAATGGCTATTTAAATCGTAAGCATAAATAAGATTCCCAGTAGATGGCACAACAACACAATTTCAATCTAAATTAAAGTCTAAGCATTTCAATACATGATTCATACCTCTTGCCCCTTTCCAGTTATAAGATAGCACATTGATTAAGTTGCGACACATCTTTCACGCATATAAAATTACAACATCAATTCATGTAAAATAATAGTTAACGCAAGAATCCAAACTTTAGCCTTACCACATTTGCACAAGCACTAATGAAGATCAATTTCTAAAAGACGGGGTTTTAGCCATACATACCTCAATAAAGCTTTCCTGAATCCTTACAAAATTCCGGAACTCTTAGCACTTCGATCTATTATATAAGAATTACAAATTGAACCAAGAATTAGGGACAAGATTAGGATTCTAGCTCGTTTGAGCATATTATCGAGCACTAGGGGTGCATTGTGATATTAGGTCCTTTTTGTGAGAGATTTCTATCATTTTATACCCTGATTGCTTTCTTTTTAGTTCACAACTTCCCAATACTCCATGATCTTGTATGCATGCAAGAAATCTATTATTATACCCATATATTACCTCACTAATGACCCCTTATGGCTATGTTTAAAATTTAAGAGTTGGGGTGATGAAGTCTTACCTCTTGGGATGAAGGTTTAGGTGCCTCACTTGATTATCTTCAATGTTTAACAAGGATTTATGGAGCCATTTTTGATGAAAAGCACTTCCCCTCTCTTAGACTCTCTTTCTCACTCTAGAAGTACCAGGAAATAGGCTCAAAATGAGCTATTGCACAAGATATAACGACAGGGGGTCAGATCTTAAAAATTAGAGAATGGGAACCCGACTCAAATCTGCGATCGCAAAAGCTGACATGCGGTCCGCAGAATGGACCGCAAAATGCTCCCCAAAATCTGAAGACACTGTTTGGGTATGTGACGGAAATGCGGTCCGCATACCCGTTCTGCGGTCGCATAGTGCACCGCGGAACTGTCCCTTACAAAATCCCAAGGGGATTATGCAACGACTATGCGGTCCGCATATCGATTATGCGATCGCATAATTGACCGCATAGTTGACCTCAAATTTGACCAATACACTGTTTCACTTTGCGGCGACTATGCGGTCCGCATACCTGTTATGCGACCGCATTCTCGACCGCATAAACGCACTTTTCTGGTAAATATTATTTCTTGACTTTTTGGTGCACAAATCAGTCCAAAGGGTCTGAACCACGGCGAACTTGCGAGTCGCGAAGAATTTTTACAAATTTCTAACACGTATTTCTAACTTGGCACTATGAGCTCTCGGGTTTTGAGTAGAAATTTTCACGGGGCCTTACAAATTGAATAGGCCTTCATTTATTTATTATGAGTTTAGTTATGTGTACTCTCTAGGATGTTGCTCTCGCCTCTCTCTAAAACCCCATCTACCTTCATCCTTCACTATACCTTACTTTCCAACCCACATTCAATGCAAACCCCCCATGTTAGTTAATCAACTGCCTTCAACCATGGACCCACCAAATCCTTACAATATGCAAATTGACAAACCAGATATCCAATCATCACCCAAATCATTCCTTCAGACACTTACCTCAAACTCCCATTTACCTACTTACATATCTAACACCCAATCCATCAACGACACAATTGACTTAATAGATGAAACATCAAATGAGGAAGACTTAGACAACTTTATTCCTTTAACGACTGATGATAAATCTTGACTATATACTCCTTGGAAAAATTCAATCATAGTCAAAGTTTTTGGAAAAACGGTTGGGCACCAAATGCTAAAAATTAAAATCACAAATCCATGGAGACCTTCTGAAGAAATTCATCTCATAGACTTGGGATCCAACTTTTTTCTTATAAAATTTCTTTATGAGGAGAATATGTTTAAGGCCCTACATGAAGGACCTTGGTTCATATTAAACCACTTCCTCTCTGTTTGTCGTTGGGAGCCTAAGTTCATTGCTTCTGCAGCACAACTAACTTATGCTGCTCTGTGGGTATGTTTACCAGAACTTCCGACGGAGTTTTACGATTTTGAAATACTGAAAAAGGTAGGAAATAAGATAGGGCAACTCTTAAAGGTGGATACTTGTACGACCACTACTACCAGGGGTAGGTATGCCGGAACTGTATAGAGGTACCCCTGGAAAAACCATTAAAAACACACGTCCATATAGGAACTCACAAACAGGTCCTTCTCTATGAAAGTCTAAATCTACCTGTGTACAAAGTGTGGTAGATTTGGGCATGCAAGCTGGAACTGCCACTTTGCTCCAACACCACCCCTAAATTCTTTCCCTTCCATACCTATCAATACACCCAGTACTACCTCCACAATCTCCATGAATGACTCGGAGTGGAAAACTGTCATGTTTCCTAAATAAACTAACACAAGACATGGCGGGAACACTCAAGGTCGACTACAAGCTGAGGTTCAAAATTCTTCTACAGCTGCTCACTACACACAAACGACGAAGGGGAAGGCGATGGACACGTAATACACACGTAAACACAGGTAAGGTAGCTAACCCTACTACAAATCACGTATGAGCCAACACTACTAATAAAATATTTTTGTCATCTAACCCACAAGCTTTTTAATTAAGAATACTTTTGCAAATTTAGAAAGTTTGGAATCATCAGCTGAAACTATCACAACTGGGCCTACTAACCCACCAACTAGTGGACCTATAAGCCCAATATCGTTAAATGATCCAATAATGGGCCAGACAAAAAAAAAGCTGTTGAAGTCTATTTAAAAAAATCACATATCCCTTATAACTCTATTAAATCCACTACACATAACACCTACGACCCAAATGTTATGGCCCTTGATTCAACATACACGAATATAATTGTAACCAATAAACCTACGAATAACCAAGACCCAATGGAGAGCCAGCCCCTATTACCTCCTTTACCTCCCTCTCGTATAGCCCATACAGGTGGCTCAAAAACCACTTTAATTTGCCCTATACATGACACCTCAGAAGCAAACTCTGACATAATCTCTACAAAATCCATCTCATCACACTTAGAAGCCGTCTCTTTGCATGCCACCCATCCTTGCCGAATCCCAGAACTGCCTTCCACAAACGCACGCAACCCTTCCACAACTTCAATAGAAGACAATGATTTCAAACTATGTGATCTTCCATTATCCCTAGCTAACCCTATACCTAGCATACTACAAGAAACTAATATTATTCGTACTACTACACCACATACACACACTACCACAAACACAGACTCCCCTCCGATCAACCATAATATAACAGTACCACCAACTTCTAGCAGACATGCAAAGACCTTGGTACACGACCTTCAGAGAAAACACACAGATCAACAACCAACACTTCCACTTCCCACGCCTAATAATGAGCGGAACACCTCATCCAAACCCCACAACACCATTGATATACACCTCACAAACTCCACCACTGGACTACCCACTACAGTTGTGGTTAGAGATGGGTCTACAGGGATACGCTATGATCTTCACAATGGAACTAAACAACCAAGAAATAATTTTATTGGTCCAAAACCCAACTCACCTAGCAGAGATCGTAACAAAGGGTATGAGACTGGGGATGGAGGCAGTCTCTCAGAACCAGTGGTCCAACACTCACACACCACTACTGCTTGACCACAACAGGGCTTCATCCTCAACAATATCACCATGGGCACACCCACCGACTCCCCCACTACACAGTCTCAATCAGATCATAGGATTGCTCCCATTCTATCCACAACACCATATGGGGATGATCTACGCCCCATGGTTCCAACACATGAATTCATTCTCACCACCACAACCTATCCTGCCTCCAACGAGCACACAGGATCCACTATCACCACTTCTGAGTCCTCCCATCACTCCACCTCCATCGCCCAATGAACTAGGAGAACAAACAAGGCAAGAGCTAGCACAAATAATGGAGGAGATGAGGGAAGCTCGGACAGAGTTCATATGGCTAAAGGGATTCTATCTCTACAGCCTCAAAGAGCAGTACGCAAAAAAAATTCATACTCAAATGCCCTCCAGAGCTAACAACATGCAGTTTCAACTTCAAGGCAAATGCAAACCCACAGGAGGGAAAATATGCCATGGTCATAATCCCCTCCCTGCGACAGACCACTCCGAGGATCCCTCCAACTCAGGCTCCATTGGGAGTAATGAGTGACATCGTTGACCTAGATGAAGCTACCAACCCACAGCCTATCATGAATTTCATTGTATGGAATTGTAGAGGTTCAAACAATACGGAGTTTAGAAGACAATTACGCTCACTTTTAGATAATTATAGGCCAGTCTTAGTTGTACTACTGGAGACACGCATGCACGATCACACTGTTTTGAAGAATGATTTCAACTTCTCTCACATGGCACAAGTTGAGGCACTAGGAATGTCTGGTGGTATAGTCATACTGTAGAACGCTGAGCTTATAACTGTGGAGGATCTTAACATGACCACACAGGAAGTGCACTACATGGTCCAGGTATGGCCTAACCCTACTAAGTGACTGTTTTCGTCAATATATGCTAATAGCTCTACTTCTTTACGTAAAATACTTTGGGAAAATTTAAAAAGCATTCATGATTCCTATAGGGGTCCTTGGTTAGTTGGGGGAGATTTTAATGAGGTAATTAGAGAAAATAAAAAATTTGGTGGAAACCTTATTAATAATACAAGGGTGGATGCCTTTGCACATTGTATAAACTATTGTAAGCTAGTAGACCTAGGGTTTAAGGGTAGCCGCTATACATGGACAAATAAATATCGTAATGGACATACTATCCTAGAGAGATTAGACAGACTCCTAGCAAATTATGATTGGCTTCAATTATTCCCTGAAACAGTAGTGCAAAACTACCTCGTACATACTCGGTCCATTGCCCTCTACTTGTCACACTAGAACCCCACAGAACACCTAGGAAGAATATATTTTGTTTTGAAAAAACTTGGACAACACACCCTACTTTCAACACTGTAATTCAACAATCATGGCAAAATGCATCTTCGCTAGTTGAAGCTACGGCTAACTTTCAACATAATGTCACATTTTGGAATAAACATACTTTTGGAAATCTTTTAAAAAAAACGTAAATTACTAGCTAGAATTAATGGAATTCAAGCCTCAATACATTACTCCACTAGCACTTTCCTCCAAAATTTAGAAATTCAACTAAATCATGAATTTAGTGGATTACTAAAGCAAGAGGAAGACTTTTGGAAACTAAAATCAAGAATCCTTTGGTTAAACGAAGGCGATGCTAACACAAATATTTTTCACATGTCTACCTTACAGAGGCGTAGACGTAATCGCATCAATACTTTAAAAGATAGTGTAGGAAATTGGACTTTTGATCCAACACAAATTCACCAACAAATATTTCTATACTACAATACACTATTCAAGACACAACACTCCCTAGGTAACAAAATAAACATTGGATCAACACCAGTTGCTTCTTTAAACTCGTATGATCAACAACAACTGGAACAACCTTTAAATTTGATTGAAATAAAGCAAGCTCTATTCTCCTTTCAACCTTTCAAGGCACCGGGTCCTGATGGACTCCATCCGTATTTTTTCTAAAAATGTTGGAGAGAAGTCAGTCACTCAGTTATAAATTTTTGTTACACTGCTTTCAAACAAAGTAAAATTTCGGAAGAAATTAATAAAACATATTTATGCCTAATACCAAAAATAAAAAATGCATCTTCTATCACTCAATATCATCCTATAAGTCTTTGCAATACAATATACAAACTAATTACAAAATTAATTGTAAACCGTCTCAAACCTTTCATACATAAAATCATAGGTCTAACACAGTCCAGTTCCAACAAGGGAAGCGAGCTTCTGAAAATGCAATCATTGTACATGAAATCCTTAATCACTTCAAAAATAAGAAAAAAGGACGAACGGGTCAGATGCTTCTAAAACTGGACTTGGAAAAAGCTTTTGATAAGCTTGAATGGTCCTTTATAAAAGACACACTCCACTACTTCAACCTACCAAACAATCTAATCTCCCTAATTATGTCTTGCATTACAACATCCTCCACATCTATATTGATAAATGGATCACGTACCAACTATTTTCAACCATCGAAGGGTATACGATAAGGAGATAGACTATCTCCTTATATCTTTATTATGTGTCTGGGACGCCTCTCAAGGAATATATTCCAATCAGTAGATTACCTATTATGGAAACCCATACAAATTTCTCAAAATGGACCGCAATTATCCCACCTATTTTTCTCAGACAACATCGTACTCATCTCTAAAGTAAATAATACAAACTGTAACACTATCATTGACACCCTTAATAACTTTACTCGTTTATCAGGCCTAACTATTAATTTCCAAAAATCAAGAATATTCTTCTCGAAGAACTGCACCGCTGAGGCCAAAACTCATATACTATCTTGCTTTAGCATGAATGAAGGACTAAACTATGGCAAATACTTGGGTTTTCCCATGTTTCAAAAGAAACCAAATAAATCAGATTTCCAATTCCTCTTAGATAACTTCAAGGCCAGACTTGCAGGATGGAAAACTAATTTCCTATCACTAGCAGGTAGAATTACTCTCATTAAATCTATCCTTTCTAGTTTGCCTAACCATATAATACAATACATTTCAATCACTAAAAATATTATCAACAAAATGGAGAAATAAATGCGTAATTTCTTTTGGGGCACTACTCCCCAAAAAAAGAAAATACACTTAGTCAACTGGAAGAAAGTCACTACACCAAAATTTTTAGGAGGCCTCAGTATACAGAGACTTGAATTATGCTTTATTAGCAGGACTATCCTGGCGCCTCTTTCACTCACCCAATCAACTTTGGGCTAACACTCTTATACAAAAATATAAGCACAAACACATAGCAGGAGGATTTTCTAATACTTGGCACAATATCATATTAGGCTGGGAAAAATGCCAACATGGAATCCAATGGCAAGTGGCTACCAATTATAATATCAATTTCTGGAATGATGCATGGATTGCTCCAAACACCACAATTAGATCTTTAATACATGGTCATACCCCTTTAAACCACACTATAAGGACTATAGCTACCTATAGAGCTCAACATGAATGGAACTAGGCAGAAATCCCTTTCAACATTACAAACTTTTTAAAAAATAATATCAATAGGATCAATGTGTCTGTCTACACAAATAAATTTGACACTATATACTGGGGTTTATCACACCAAGGAAAATTTACCGTGCAGTCAATGTATTCAAAGTTATTACAACAGGAGATAAACACAACAACACACACACCACTATATAATTGGATTTGGAAGATTCCAGTACCATCAAAACTTAAAATAATTTTTTTGGTAATTAAATAATTTTTATTACCAAGTAAATATGTACAAGTATATCCGTAAACTGAGTTTGGACATGCAGCCCCAAACTTAGTACACTCCTATTCTAACAACTCCTAAAGATAGAAATTTAATTTTTGAAGTTCATTCCTTAAGCTACTCTGCCCATTTCCTATACAATGTATCTCCTGTATTATCTGTCTTGTGATAGCTTCACTACTTCTCTTTTCTTCATAATGAAAATATTTTCATCGTTGAATCTTTTTTGATTCTATGTATTATTCTCATTATGCACATAAGGGAGGAGCCGTATGAGGTGAAAATCTCACGTATGGTTCTGGAACGGAGATTCTTTCAATTGAATGACGACCGTAACGGATGTCGGCTCAATCCGAAGAAAATTACGCGGAAGCTTTGCAGAATTATTATGAAGCTATGTGACTAGAAATTGATCCCTATGATCGAAGTTATATACTCTATAATATAGGGCTTATCCACACAAGTAATGGAGAACATACGAAAGCTTTGGAATATTATTTTCGAGCACTAGACTCGAAACCCATTCTTACCACAAGCTTTTAATAATATGGCCGTGATCTGTCATTACGTGCGACTATCTCCACTATTGCTGAAAATTCTTCTATTTCTTTCCATCCATATCTGGTAAACAGTGTTTGTAATACACATCCTGTAAAGCATGGTTTTCGACCCTTTGCCTTTTATATGATCTGCTATCCATTTGAGCTCCTCATTCCAGCCAGTTACCCTTCGTGCCAATCCTATCCATGCTAACAGCTTCCCCCATACTTCTGCCGAGAATCTACACATAAAGAACAGGTGCTGATGACTCTCCAGCTCTTGATCACATAGTGGACAATTTGGATTAACTTGTAATCCCCAGCTGCTCAATATGTCTTTGGTATATAGCTTCTCTTGTACAGCAAGGTATAATATGAACTTCCACCTTGGACAACCTTTGTTATTACATAATAGTCTGCTCCAATTTTTCTTTGGAAAATCTCCTCTCAATTGATTATACATTACCCTGATAGAGAATATCCAACCTTGCTTCATTCATATATTTCCCAGCCTGTAGTATCTTCCTGATTATCCATGAAGCTTGCTTCATTTCTACTTGCCATGGAATCTTCCCCTTTATGTAGTAAACATGCACCCATCTTATCCACAGTTTATCCTTCTTCATACAAACATTCCAGAGGTGTTTTAATAATGCTGCTCTATTCCATGTGCTGAGATCAGTGATGTTCAGTCCTCCTTTGGATTTAGGCCTGCACATCTTCTCCCAAGCTACCAGAGCTTTCTTACTTGTATTGGTGTCACCAGTCCAGAGGAATCTTCTGCAAATACCTTCAACCATCTGTATAATTTTCTTTGGTAGTGGAAAGACCTGTGACCAAAGGTTTGGATGGCAATTAACACACTCTTTATCAACTGTAGTCTTCCTGCATAGCTTAAGAATTTTACTATCCATTATTTGACTTTCCCCAGCATTTTGTCTAGTAAAGGTTGGCATTGGCTCACAGACAGTCTTTTTGAGCTCAGAGGAACTCCTAAGCATCTAAAAGGAATTGCAGCAATGGTAAAACCAGTAGCTTGAATAATGTCCTGCTGTACTACTGTTGAAACTCCACCAAAATACATGCAACTTTTACTTTGGTTTGCAACAAGTCCAGAAGCTTTTGAAAAACTGTTGAAACATTCACATAATAGTTGTATAGATATCACATCACCTCTGCAGAATAACAGCAAATCATCAGCAAAACTGAGCTGGACAATGTTCAGTTTCTCACATCTTGGATGATAATTGAAATTAGGTTCCTCCTTCAACTGTTTCAGGATTCTAGTCAGGTACTCCATTGCTAATACAAACAATAATGGTGACATTGGATCACCCTGCCTCACCCCCCTTTTTGCTTCAAATGGAATAGTAGGGCTACCATTAATGGAGATGGAGTAAGATATAGTTCTGAGACACTCCATAATCCATCCCATAAATACTTTGCGAAAATACAGCCCATTTAATACCTGCTCCAAAAATACCCATTCAATTGAATCATACGCCTTTTGCATGTCAATCTTGATCATGCATCTTGGTGAGACCCCTTTTCTACCATAGCCTTTTATTAGTTCATGACTGAGCAGTACATTATCTATCAATCCTCTTCCTAGAACAAAGGCTGCTTGACTCTCATCTACCAGTGTATTCATCACTTGCCTCAATCTATTTGTTAACATCTTGGATATGATTTTATATAATGTAGTGCAACATGAAATAGGTCTATACTCTCTGATTGAACTTGGGTTTTTTACTTTAGGTATAAGGGTGACTACTGTGTTATTGATAGGCTTATACATTCTCCCAGTAGTAAAGAACTCCAGTACTGCAGCAACAATATCATCTCCAATAATATGCCATGCTTTTTAAAGAAACATGCATTAAACCCATCACCCCTCGGTGCCTTCATATCATCTATACCTCTTAGTGCATCCATTACATCTTCCTTTGTGAAAGGAGTAATAAGCTGTAACTGCTGTCTTCTAGTTAACATTGGTCCATTCCTTATCCAGCCAGGATGAATAGCTGGTATGCTGCCCCTTGCAGTTCCTAACAGATTTTTATAGAATCCAATCACTTCTGCTTCTATACTCTTCCCATCTGTCAACACATCCCCCTTACTATTAGTGAGCTTTGTAATTTAATTTTGTGCTTTGCTTCCTTTCATGCTAGCAAAGAAATAGGCACTGTTAGTATCTCCTAGCTTTAACCATTGCACTCTTGACTTTTGCTTGTAGATGGACTCCTCAATTTTATCCCACTTTTCTAGTTATAGAAGTAGTTCCTTCTCCTCTTCAAACGGATTACTTGTTGGATTATCAGTCTTCATTCTGCCTTATATATCATTCAGTTCCTTCCTTATGGTATTTATCTTCCCTTTGACATTCTTGAACTCCATATTGTTTAATTGTTTTAAAGCAGCTCTTATAGATTTCAGGTTCCTCCATACAGCTTCCATACCCCCATTCCTCATTGTCCAGTTGCTTTCCACAATCTCCCCAAAGTCAGGGTGATCGGCCATACAATTATAGAATTTAAAGGGCCTTTTCTTTGTTATCACACCTTACCTATACCTCAATTCCCAGTGGAGAGTGGTCTGAGAAAAGAGGATTCAGTATTTGAACTTGACTAGGAGGCATGTTAATCATCCAGCTGTCATTAACTATTGCTCTATCAATTCTGCTATACACATGACCATTTGTCCATGTATATGTCTTTCCCACTGTAGGTAATTCTGCCAAACTACAATCTTCTATAACTTCTTTGAAATCTCTATTATCCTGAACTTCACTTCCATGCATTCTGTCCTCAACCCCTAAAATAGAGTTAAAATCTCCCATCACAAACCAAGGTCCCATGCATTGCCCTGTTAAGTTCCTAATTACCTCCCATAATGATTTCCTGTCTTGCACACTATGTAGGCCATAGATTGCTGAAAAGTAGAATTCCTTATTACTATTCAGAATCTTCACACTGCCATGTATAATCTGAGAATGTCTCTCTAACACTGTATATTGCAACACATTTGGATACCATATTACCCAGATTCTGCCTTTACATGTATTTGATACATTATGACTCCATTTCCATCCTGGTAGTACTTTCCCAATTATTTTAGCTGTTTTTGTATCTTTTACTCTATGTTCACATATTGCTATCATATCTACTTTATTATCCTTGATAAACACCTTTAACTCTTTGTGCTTAAATACTTTATTGAACCCCCTTACATTTCATGCGACTATCATGTTGATTTTAAAGTGTTTTGGCCCATCCTCTCCACCTCCACCCCTCTACTTGTACTACATTTAGCTATTCCTCTTGTTATTTGTTCTTGTCCTGTTTCCACTAGGCTGTTGAAACCATTCAGAACTTGAATGCATTGCCCAGCTACTTGTGTTCTTTGCTCTTTTGCTGCAGATTTGCTTTTAACTTGTTGCCAGTCATCTCTATTTCCATCTTTCTTATCATTGTTCAGTTGTTGCTTATCAGTTTCCTTTTGTACCTCCTGCTGATGTTGGTTTTGTACTCCAGCTTCTTTATTGATAGGCCTCCCCTCTATTCTCTGCTTTGCCATTGTCTTTTGTTGTTGCTGTCCTGTTTTCATCTCACCCCCTCCTGTGTTGATCTGCTTTTGTTGACAATTGTGGCCTATTTGCATACATTTTGAACAATATGTAGGTTTCCAGTCATACCATATCTCTTGTGCCATAATTCTGCCCTTTGGATCTTTTATTTTAATAGCATTTGGTAATTCCTTAGTAACATCAACTTCTATCAATATCCTTGCATATGAGATTCTCTCAGTATTTGAAGTACAAGCATCATCATATATTGGCTGGCCGAAACCACTACCAATTTTGCTCAAAGCACTTGCACTCCAACAACATAGAGGTAAGTTAGGCAGTTTGATCCAAATGGGAATTGTCTTCAAGTCCTCATCATCAAAGTCGAAATCAGCAGTCCAAGCCTTCATAATAACTGGTCTATTGTTAAGCATATGTGGTCCTGAATACATCACCATGTCCCTTTCCTCCAAACATGAGAAATTAATCACAAAATAACCAGCATTATGACAATATATTTTTGGTTTCATTGAGAAATCCCCTTGTCCTGCTATAAATCTCTCCATAGCCCCAATCGAAGGTGATCCCCCTATGACATATACTATTGCTGCATATTTCCACTTGTGTACTTCGCTATCAATATCCTTTTGTACCAGTTCTACAATCACCTCACCCTCAATAATAGTAGGTGGTATGAATTTCAGATCGATACCTCTTTTTGCCAATTTGTTCTCCTCAAACAGCATCGACCATGCCTTAGCTGGCTTTCGTTCAGATTCCAACTGTAATTTCCTCTGTGCATCTCCTGTTTGAGCTACTGTTCCATTGATACTTGGAACAGACTTCAATTTCAGATCTACAGCTGGCATCTGTTGTTGTGCTGGTCCTTCCGAGCTTGATACCTTCTGCATGTTAGCCGGCGTTGACCATGTTACTGCTGATGCTTTGTTTCCTCCACTTCGAGCTGGTAGGGTTGGCCAGATCTGTTAATTCGGTGTTGCATGCTCCTTTCCTTTGTGTATTGATGTTTCCTCACTCGATTTCCTTTCAATTGCGATGTTCACCTCGTTGACTCCTGCTTTGTTCAATGTAACAGTACCATCACCTCCAATTGTTAGAGGTTTTGGTGTATCTAATCTCACCGTTCCTAGAGTCCTTCCTTCCTTTGAGCTGTCTTCCTCAATCAATGGCTTAGTAGTCTTCGACGTCCGTCCTCGTGCTTTCCCCATTCCGGTGAGCGCAGGTTAGCAATTCACGCTAAAATGCGCCGAGAAAAAAAGAGAAGAGAGAGAAAAGTACTTAAAACATTACTATGGCTCACAATGCATAATAGGCTACCTACAAGGCACTATCTGCACCATATAGGTATAATCCTAGACGACCAGTGCCAAATATGTAAGAGAGATCAGGAAACTATTAACCACATGTTTTTACACTGTCCTAGCATACAAAATATGTGGACTGACTTAGGACTAATGGAGGTTATCAACCATATCAGTAGATTTTCACATCCTTCGGAATGGTTAATGACTCTTATTAATACTAAACGAAATAACATGCCTTACCGTATCAATAATAAAACTTTTATTTCCTACACATTATGGCACATTTGGATTGCTCGTAACAATCACAACTTTAATCGTACAAAACACCATCTATCAACTAAATTAATCACCAATCAAGCGCTGGAATTTACTTACTTAGCAACAAACATGAAAAAAATAAATACATTCCTATTATGCAGCCTATAAAATGGATACCCCCTAAACCAAACTACTACGTATAAATTAAATATTGATGGGGCTGCATCATCAGTAACTCGTAAAGCCGGTATAGGGGGACTCATACGCGACTCAAATGGAAATCGAATTATAGGATTTGCAGGTAACTTTGACCCTGCAACCACCATCCATGCAGAACTACAAGCCCTTTTTCAAGGGTTGAAATTGGCAACTTCTCGCAATTTGATTCCCCTGGAAATAAACGTTGATGCATCGGAGGTATTAACCCTGTTAAAAAATGATAACGTCGTTTATACTAATCTAATTGCTGACTGCAGGAACCTCCTGGACCAAATGCATAGCGTCACAATTGCACATACCTACAGAGAGGGAAATGAGGTGGCTGATCGTTTGGCTAAGGCTGGATACACCATGGAAGCTGCTGCAAAACCTATTGTTTTTGAAGAGCCACCGGATTTTGTCAACACCTTTTTGCAAATGGATCAAGCAGGACCTGTACGATATAGGAGGACGACGTGCAGACCAGCGGAACAAGCTATGGACATGGAACAAAAAGCTTTTTTGATCTATGATGATAAACATGCAACCACAACCACCAATGGCGTCAATATAGTAGAAAACTCTATTGGGATAAGTAGTATCCATCGATGTAATAGACAACTATCAAACAACTATAATGACGATGCAAAGGCATCACCCTCTCTGTAGTAATTTTCGTTAAGTTTTATGCAATATTATCTTTCTCACCGAAAAAAAAAGAAAAAAAAGAACAGGCCTTCTCTTCTGGATTGCACATACTGGGTTCTCGTCCTTTTCTAATTTCATCCCAAAATATGATAGTAAGAAAAATGGACCAAACTTTTCCATCTTTTTTTTTCTTTCTGTTTTCCTTTTAATCATTCATAATGTGTTTAGTAGGTGAAATATACATGCTCGATGAGCTAATTACTCAAAATTTGTTTATCTTGCATTTTTAAAAATGTTTGCATTTTAAAGACTTGCATTACTTAAACTGAAAGTTATTTTCCTTTTCTTTTTTGGACACACTCGGTGTCTGATACCCGCATTAGAATTCGATTTGATCTGGATTCGCACTGCATAAGGCTTATTTAAGTTCCCTGACATGGTTTTTTCATACCCAGAGCTCGAACCAGGGAGCTCCGGTTAAGGGTGGTATTCATGTGTTTCAATCAAACACTTGTAAACTACTCCCTCCGTTCACTTTTACTTGACATGTATACTAAGAATGAATTTTTATTTTTACTTGACACTTTACATATATATCTTAAGACAAAAAAAATTTTCCTGTTATACCCACAATATTTATTACTCATTTCAAATTATTTTCTCAAATTCAATAAAATATGTATCAATTAATATGTGTATCATGGTAAATTATGCACTTCATTTATTATTTCTGCAAAGCCGTGAAAAATCAAAACATGCGAAGTAAAAGTGAACGGAGGGAGTAATTTTAATACATATAATATTTAGAAGTATTGGAACGACCCGACCGGTCGTTTTGAGCTTTTGCACTTTGATCGCCAGTTCTTGGGCATGACTTGCCCCGTGTAATGTATTATGACTGATATAAGTCGTTGGTTTTGGTTTTCAGGAAAAATCGGAATGAATTTGAAGGAAACAGTTCTCAGTTGTAGCTTTAAATTTGAAAGGTTTGACCAAGAGTTGACTTATTTGTATATGAGTTCGGATCGGAATTTTTATGATTTGTTAGCTTCTTTGGGTGATTTATGACTTAGGAGTGTGATCGGAAGTGGTTTTGGAGGTCCGGTGTAGAATTAGGCTTGAATTGGCGAAGTTAGTATTTTGAAGATTTCCGGTTGATAGGTGAGATTTTAATCCGAGGGTCGGAATGGAATTCCGAGAGTTTCTGTAGCTTCGTTATGTGATTTGGGATGTGTGTGTAAAATTTCAGGTAATTCGGAGGTGATTTGGTTGGTTGTTTGATCAAATGCGTGTTTCGGAAGTTCTTGAAATTCTTAGGCTTGAATCCGATGCAAATTTGGTGTTTTAATGTTGTTTTGACTGTTCCGAAGGTTGGAACAAGTTTGAATAATGTTATGGGATATGTTGGCGTGTTTGGTTGAGGTCCCGGGGCCTCGGGTGTGTTTCGGGGTGGTTTCGGATCATTTCGGGCTGTTTTACAATAGCTGAAGCTGGTATCTGGTATTGTTCTTCGCGTCCGCGAGGGTCCCCTCGTGATCGCGAAGAAGGATTTGGCTTCTGGGATTTTGTTCTTCGCGTTCGCGAAGAAGAAGAAATTCTGTTGCGCAGGTCTTACGTCGGAGGCTCGTATCTCTCAATCTACAATGAATTTTGAGATGATTCAAAAACAAAAGTTGTAGCCCTTTGACTCTAGTTTTCAGAAACATATTATAATAGTTATTTGGACATCTGCAGGAAAAGTTATTGCCATTATACTAGAGGCTGTCCGAGAAGAGTTTGAAAAATAATTTTTGGAAATTTTGTTCTTCGCGAACGCAAAGAACAAATCCCTGGGCAGCAGAATAAAGTCCAAACTCGTCTCACTCTTCCATTTTTGGACCAAGGGAGCTCGGGTGAGGCGATTTTTCGAGAGATTTTCAAGAAAAACATCGGGGTAAGTGTTCTTAACTCAATTTTGGTTAGATTACCCGAATCCATTGTTATTTTTAACATGTAATTGGTGATTTTAAGTTGGAAAAGTTTGAAAACCCTTTTGGATATTTGAGGATTTGAGGGTCGAAATGTTATCAGAAATTAGTAATTTTGGTATGGTTAGACTCGTGGTTGAATGAGTTGTCGGATTTTGTAAGTTTCGTCGGATTTCGAGAAGTGGGCCCGAGGCTCGGGTTTTGCCAATTTCGGTATTTTTGATATTTTTCAATTGTTTTCGCTTGGGCTTTGTTCCCTTTGCATATTGTGACGTATTCGTTCTGGTTTTGGTCAGATTCGACCCGCGAGGAGGCCGATTTGAGAGACAAGGGCATAGCGAGCTAGAGCTTTGGCCGGTTTGAGGTGAGTAATGATTGTAAATGATATCCTGAGGGTTTGAAACCCCATATTTGCACATCGTAGTGCTATATTGAGGTGACTTGCACGCCGGATAGCGAGCGTGGGGTAGAGCACCGTTGGGGATTGTGACTTGGTCCGTCCCGATTGATGAATTTATTGCGTAATTGATTGAAATTTACTTGTTATCATCATAATTTGGGCTGATTGCCATATTTGGGTTTCGTGCCAGCTATTTGAACCCTTCGGGGATTGTTGTTGATATTTCCTCACTGTTTTGATTTTATACCTGAACTCAGTCATGTATTTTCCACTGTTTTTAAGACTCTGCCATGTTTATTTTGCTTTAAAACTTGAAATGATATTTCCAATAATAATTGGGCTGAGTATCATGTTTTACTGTTGCCCTAGTGGCTTATGAGATTTTTGACTGAGTAAGGCCGAGGGCCTGTATTGTGAGGATACTTTTGGATCGGGCTGCACGCCGTAGCAGTGAGATACTGATTTGATATGAGGCCAAGGGCCTAGATTTGATGCCACGAGATGGCTTGATATTGCGCTTGGGCCGTAAGGGGCCCTTCCCGGAGTCTGCACACCCCCAGTGAGTGCCGTCAACGATAAATGGATCGGGCTGCACGCCGCAGCGATATATGGATCGGGCTGCACGCCGCAGCGGTACTTGTACTGTTCTATGTATTTACTTTATTTCATTTGTCTGCCATTATCTATTGTCTGTGTTATTTCATGCAATACCTACCTGATTCCCTAGCATTATCTGAAAACTGAGTGTTGTGAGCGAGGGGCGAATTTCTGTGCTTATCTGCACTATTGTTTGCATTCAATTGCGTAACCGCTGAAAAAGTTATTTCCAATAGAGCTTTAAACTGAGCCAAGATGTTTTCTAAGGATTTCACAGCTTTACTGTTTTCTAAAAAGGGTTTTACACTGCTCTATACAGCATGACGGTTTGTTTTACGTGATTTTTTACTCCTCAGTTATTATTTACCTTTATTACTCACTGAGTTGGAGTACTCACTTTACTCCCTGCACCTCGTGTGCAGATGCAGGTATTTATTCACCCGGTAGCGGGGTTTGGCCGATTGGAGGCAGCTCTATAGGAGTTTAGCGAGGTGACTGCCAGCATTCGCAACACCGCTTCTCTCTCTGTTGTTCATTATTCCTGTTCAGTGTATTTTTAGACCTTGTAGTTGTATTTACACTCTTATAGATGCTCGCGACTTGTGACACCCCGATTAGGGCTGTGTTGGGTTGTACTTCCGCTAATTAATATCATTAAATCATATTTAAACTGTTTATGAACTGTTTAACTGCTTAAAAGAGGTGTTCTGGAATGGTCCGGCTGGCCTTGTCTTCACGAGAGGCGCCATCACGACCGGGGTGGAGTTTGGGTCGTGACAAGTTGGTATCAGAGCCTAGGTTACATAGGTCTCACGAGTCATGAGCAGGTTTAGTAGAGTCTCGCGGATCGGTACGGAGACGTCTGTATTTATCCTCTAGAGGCTGCAGAACCTTGAGGAAAACTTCACATTCTTGGAATTCTTATCGTGCGTCCTTGATTCAGCTTGAAAAATAACTCTTGAAATTCCTTCCACTCGTTCGTATGCGCGCATGAGCGCTCAGTATCAGATGTGCCTTGATGGCTGTGATTCCCCGATCGAGGGGCGAGATGTGATCTCTGTGAGTTGATGCTGGGCCAGTCTGGAGGACTTGAGGCCGAATCTTTGCCTATGGCTTGAGCACCGAGGTACTGACTGTGTGAGTAAGTGTTTTGAACTTATATGTTCGGTATTGTCCCTATTAGTGAAAGTGACGGCTGGATAGCCACGTGATGGGTATGTTAGTATTGCGAGAGGTATCTATATGACTTGGAAGTGACGAGGAAGGTCTGCTGGATGATAGATGAACCATTAAGTGTTTGATTTCCATTGTGAGTGGATGTGTGGCCCCGAGTTATGGGCGTGCTAAGAACCTTTTCATGTTTTCCAATTGAGAGTGAAGTAAATTTTATGTTGCGGTACGAGTTCGGACTCAGGAAGACTAAGTAACTGTGTAATGTGTATGACGGTGGAAAGTATACAGAAATGTCATATTGAGGCGAAGCAGGTGGGTTATCTCCTGCGGAGTGTTCTGAAGTGGTGCGATCCTTATGTGTATGTTAGAAGATCTCATGTGTAATTGAAAAGTACGTGTTGAAATTTGAAATTTCGGGTCGCTTAAGAGAGTGGGCTTATCTGTTGCGGGGGTGAATGCGAGAATTGCAGAAGATTTACAGTATTAGATGATCGGTGTTTTCTCAAGCTTATAAATGATTTGAGTTTAATCTCACTATGGTATTGTGACATTAATAGAGTAAAAGTGTTACGAGTTATTGAGTGTATCTTGATCTATGGCTTCGAGCCAAGTGGGGGAGTCTGTTGTGAGCAGTTGATTGCACAGTTAGGTGCTATGTTGGTTCCAG